>NW_015150736.1:78655-127201 GCF_000732505.1 Cyprinodon variegatus
TAGATGGAGAAATTTTAATAGAATAGACATACTTTATTTGTTCTAGGTTTTGTCCTTTTCTTGTTTTCCTCTAAGTGTTGTACTCAGCTGACTTTTAAAGCTCTTTCAAAAGGAATCAAAGATTTTTTCCAAGCACTAAGCTCACTTAGCTGATTGCTCCTTCCTGTGTTTCCAAAAAGGGCGATGGCAAAAGTAAATAACCCAGTCCTTCTTTTCAGTGTAGACAAGCAATGATCTGCTTCTCTGTTCTCTATTTTTCATTTATATGAAATAATAGCTGCATGAATCATGACAGCAGACAAGATAGAGGAGAGCAGGAGGCGGGGTTTACCAATCTACTTGCTCTGGAGAGCAGAGTTCGCTGCTTTTAGATGTTGTCGCCAAAGTCTCCAGTAGCAGAAAAAAGTTGCTAGATTTAGCGCCAGGCGTTTTTTTTAAATCAAAGTGCTAGAGGGGTCTGAAAAGTCACTAAATATAGTGATAAAAGTGCTAAGTTGGCAACACTGCTCTTCGCACCATTTGTTTTTAAATGGTTTGCTGCTGTCTGTTTGGACCTTTCTGAACATGTGAAGCAAATGGACTGATCCAATATGGTGGACACTGAAGGCGAGGGCTGAGACACACTTAATATCATAAGCGTTCTGATGGCATTTTAGAGAAATTATTTTGATTAAAAAAAAAAAAACAATGCACAAATGAGGAATAGTTGTATTAACTATACATGTAAACAGAGTTGTATGGGGCCCCCAGGAACTTGGGGCCCTGGGCAACTGCCTAGTATTGTCTAATGGTAAACCCGCCCCTGACCAAGACACCTAGCTGAAGAATTTTCAGCTCAGAAAAGTTTTGGTGGAAGATTGAACGTGATGTCAATTAACCTCTGAAGTTCTCAAAACAGTGGCAAGAAAACTACAGTAGGGACATAGATGTGTACATTTTTGTCTTTTTTTTCTATTTCTACCTGGCATGAGAAGCTGCTCTAAGGGCTACACTGTCTTGCTTGCATTAAATAAATCTTATAAAGTCTTTGTATTTGATTTTCATACCCTGCATGTTTAGAAAACAGAACAGGAAGCTGCAACAACTGAGCCGTCTACTTGCATTCTCCAGATGTCTTTTCTGGGTGAGTTAGGTAACGCTGCTACTGGCTGGCCTACTTCTGGCACCTGCACGGTCACATTCACATGGAGGCTTCAGCCAAGATTTAGGATGCGCGTGTGCCCGTGCCAAGTATCCATGGTGATGACTAGTAGTAGTTGACCTTCTCATGTTTCAGGTTATATAACCATAACCGCCATTTGGCAAGAATCAGACAAGTGATGGGGTGAAATCCGAGTCCCCTAAAGGCACTGACATCTAAGGGGATTGTTTAAAGGTTTGGAAAAACAGAAAATCAACACTTGTGCTCTAAAAAACTGGAGGTTAAAAGTTAAAATCAACGATGGATTAACTGGCAACAGTCAACTGCAGCTAGCAATTACAAATCATAAGCTGACAAATGAATCCAAATGGACTAAATCAAACAGTTAAATGCTGATTAGTGGGAGGCAGCATTAATGTTGACATGATGCAGCATATTGACAAAAACAGTGTTTCAATCCTCAGGTGGTTGGAATTAAATGTTTAGTCACAACATTAACTCAGACCTCCCAACTTCATGAAGCAGCTTATCTAAGCCTTACCTAACGAGGGAGAAAGCAAAAGCAGTAGTGGCATTAAGTAGGCCACTGGAGTCATGGGTAAGTCCCCACTGGGTGGCAGCGGCTCCAGATTTGGCTCTTGCAGAGGGAACTCTAAACGCTGCAGCATAATAACAAGACATGATCATTTTATGCTCCCAACCTTGTAGGAACAGTTTGGAGGTGGTCCCCTCCTCGCAAAAACGAAGGTCCATAGGACATTGATGAGTAATTTGCTGTAGTGGAACGCAACAATCTTGCAAAAGACATAAAGACACGTTCAGAGTAGCATTCAGCAAACTCAACAACTTAATGTAATGGTGGGACAATAGTTTTACTGGCATCTTCTCCAAAACCAGAGTTTTTTTCACACTCAGGGCACAACATCTTTATGTTTCAGCAGTTTTTTCCTGGTTCAACACACCGGATTTAATTGGTTTTGGGTCAGAGGCGCCGTATGGAGGGGAAAATTTAGGAAGATTCTAAGGGCCCTTGACTGAGGGGGCCCTAAAAGAAGAAGATAAGATTTATCCCGCTATATTTTTCAGATATAAAAAAAATCCATCAGTGAAATAAATTATCTTTGTGTTCTCCCTAATTTTCCAGCAGTAAATGGCGAAACAAAGCATGAATATATTGAATATATACTATTTTTTTGCGGTTGAAATATCATACTATTGAAAAATATCTATAAATTTCAATCATTCTTATGAGCAGCCTGAAGCAGCCACACCTAAACTACATGTATTGTCAATGTCATTACATGGATGAAAAAAAGGCTCTCAGGGGCAGCATAAAAATAATGTTTCCTTTAATAAAGTTATAGTGAAACCTAATTGAAATATATTTTCACAATCCAAAACCTATTTTATATTCATGTGTACATAGATACAGCTGTGCTTTTTGTTTTAAATGAGCTGTTTTTATTTTAATAGAATATAAATATAAAGTTTAAAGTTTTTTCACATAATGATAATTTTCCTTTGTAGAAATTTTACAAAAAAAATTACATGTAAAATTTAAATGATACTCTTTAGTACATTTTTATAGCAATATTAAAGCTTGAAAACATTTTATTTTTTTGTGTGAGGGGGGGCCAAATATCAATGTCTTTCATGGGGCCCCAAATTCCCGGGCTTTACCGTATTACCAGGAGAAGCAGCGCAAGTGAATTTAGACACCGTCGTCAGACAACATGGAGTGATTTTTAAATGTTTTAAAATAGGTTGGGTTTGGATCGAGGCCGTGGTCTCGCTAATCCGTGACCTCTGATCTAAACATACCGGGCCAAGTACCTTGAGGTTGACCATGATGCTTGTTGTGGAGACAGGCATTGTGTGCGTCAGGTCATAAAATCTCCTGTTATGGATACTTGATAATCTCAAGATGAACTCTGCTGCAGTTCTTTAAAGTTTAAGCCTTTATAATGTCCTTTGACTTTCTATCCTTCTAACTGAACATGATGAAACAAATGAGTATCTAGCAGTTATTTATTAGCTGCTTAGACATTTGCAACAACTATTGGCACTGTGTGTTCCTTCTATTTGATTAATAAAACCTCAAATTGACAGCAGCCTATTATATATCTCATAATAGGATGTGTGAACCATGGTTCTGTCACTTGTGAGATCTTATTTAAAGAGCCATCAATTTTTCTTGGATGTATTTTGGCTTGTCACAAAATTCGAAGAAAGCTTTGCTTAATGATTTTTAGGTCATAGTACCTTTTAGTTTTGTTATTTTATTATGATTTTCTTTTTTTGGACTCTTAGAATCAGATGTACTTTAATCTTAAGCAGGGAAAATTTCAGATTTTCAGTTTTCGGGGTGCTTAGCATCAGTGGTGGGCTTTGGACACATTCACATCAAAACTAGTGCATTTTAATATGTATGCACTTGTCTAAACCATCGCAATACAATGTTGTCAATATAATGCATTGATGCTCCTTCACCTTCTCAGTATCTTTCTTCTACAAGGAAATTCCCTTTAACATCCAATTGAAACCATAGCTAGTCTGATAGGCAACAGAGGCCTCTTCTCTATTAGCTCTGCTGATAGAGAAGACCTTTTACCGTGGGTATTACATTAACTTAAATGAAAAAAAAATGTTTTAAATTTTATGAAATGTACACTGTAGTCCCGGAGGTCAGAGGACAGGCAGGAGATCAGAACCGAGCAGACGAAAGAAGGCAGGAAAATCCAGAGGACCGAAGAGGTAAGTCAATCAAAAACACTCAGGTACACTAGAGAACTCTCACCAAAGCTCAATTAATCAGGCACTGATGACTGGCTGAAGGCTATTTAAATAGAGGCTGAAGCAGGTAGATAAGAACAGAAATGAGAACTGGGCGGAGCTAGGCAGGTGAGTGAAATGAGTAATCAGGACAATAATCAGCACCAAGATCATGACAGACCTCGATTTAAATAAATCATTTCGGGTCTGTGGTATGTGAAGTTTTTCTGTTTTTGGTATAAATGTTCAGTTTTATTGTGGAGCTGTGACATACGGAAGCCGAGAGCGGCCCTCTCCCTCCGATACTTTTTCCAGGTGGTTTTCTCGATAAAACAAGTTAATTTTCTCATTATCTAAAGATAACAAAAGCCGTTTTGTGGTGATAACGAGATGATTGGGGTGTGTTAAAACTGAAAACATGCTTCATCCTTCAATACCGCAACAGCAGGAGAGGAGTTATAGGAGTAACAGTGGCAGCCTATGTGTTATTCTGTATATAATCCTGTGAATAACTTTTAGGTAACGAGACGACGTTGTTGGTTTGAAGCCACAAGACCTGGTCCTCCGGCGCTCTTAGCTATAGAGGCTTCTTCTCTCAACATCCCACAAACTTCAGTCATGTTGGGCCGTTTTTACATTGAAGAAACAGTATAAACATGTGCACACATGCATATTAGAACAATGTATGCTGATCTGACAGCATATGCTTTTCTGAACAGCCCCAGTCTTACACCTGTAACAGATATACCGGTAAGATGAATTAACCCCTAAAATGACATCAGATTAAAGATTTTCATTTAAAAAACAGTCAGATTTTTTTTCTACTGTATTCCATGCAATCTAATCATCCACCATGAGCTGACAATGAGGAAACAAAAAACAGATTATTTCCCTACACAAGTTACTGCGACTGCACACTATGGACACCGCAGGCGTGGATGGACTGGGAACCCAGCCTCATTCAACACACACATACAGGTTTACAATAGGAAATATGCCACACTTATTATACTTTCCAACCCAAAAGGTTAACATTCTTTTCCCTACAGAAAGTGATAGTAAAGACTGCTCTAAAGGTGGTTCTACAGAAGGGCAAACAGAGGCCAGTGCCCCTATAGTACGTTGTTTACTTGAACCACAGAAATTTACATTTAACTACCCCACAGCCAAGGGAGAGAATTGAGACATGTCCTATATGAGTTTGATTTTAAATTAAGTATACAGATGAAAATGAAACTATTTGGGCCCGGGCTAAAGTTCTCAAATTTTCCAGACCCTATAAACACCCCTGTGCTATTTTACCATTGTCTTCATGAAATTAGTTCAGGTTTTCTCTCTTGTGTTGTGCTGTGGGCAGCCACTGAGTAGATAAACCTAACAAATTAAATGTATTCAGTTTTCATTTAAAAGGGAATAAAAATTGTTAATTTTTTTTTGCCAGTGCTAGATTGCATGCTTAAAGTTGTAGGGAAGTCATATTTAAATGTTAAATTCATTCTGGCTTAAATATGTACGTATATAAAATTTAGAAAATCTTATTTACCGGTAAAAAAAAAATCCTGTCTTCAAATCTGTTTTTTTTTTTCCCCCTTATCTTATGCAGGCCAGTTAGTTAAATTTGTTACCTATATCCTATATCCCAGTAAAGGTTAAAATGTGTGTTCTAGGAATATACCCAATAGAATTTAAACAATTCACAGAGGACAACTACCATGATAGACTAAGATCTATTGCACTATGGTGGGGGAGCATGGAGGCCCCCTCCATGGGACTCTGGAGGAAAGAAGCTGCAGGTTTACTCTGACTGGAAAAACTAACATACATTGCCAAGGGCAAAACAACAAGACTTTAAGAATCTATGGGAGCCGTATAGGAGGATCATAGTGACTGAAGGTGGAGCTTATTGATGGGCGTCTTGAACGGATGTCTTGACTACAGTTTCTGTTCATATATTGCCTTGTTATTTTTCTCTGCCTTAATCTAAAGGGTTTTGTATATTTTTGGAACTAGAGAAATGCAGGTTTAAATGGTGAATGCATGAATGAATGTAAGTGTGTATAAGTACATGTTACAAGGTTAGTTGTAATTTTATTGTGTCAAAAAAGCGAAAATTCAATAAAATCTATTGAAAAGAAAATGCATCAACACCCCCAACTACTTCCCCTCAGACACAAGTCCTGCCAATGTCAATGCAACTGTTGATTGATGATGATGATGATGAAATAATCTCTATTGGATCAGATATAAACTTACCTGTTAATGACCTTGCAGATACACAAGTCAAGTTAGTACTGATCAAGCGGTAACCATAGTGACCACTGAAGGTCCAGATTCACCTCAGCAAACAGTGGCAGCAGAGATGGCTGAAAATGAAGATGATGCTTGAGGAGGTATGTTCTCCTCAAGCAGTGTGGGATGTCTTACAGAAAATCCAGGAAACATCCAGGAAAAATCCAGAAAATATTGCTGAAAAGCAGACTATTGTGATTCGGCAAGGACACTGTGTTATGGATATGGTTGAAGCATTTGCTGATGAACATCTTAGATGTTGATATTTTATTCTGATGTGTGCTTGAGCATGGTGAGGTTGAGGTTGCGGTGGACAGTGGGATCATTGGAGATATTCTCACTGATTTCTGGAAATTCCATCCATCTTCTTCCGCGTATCTGGGGTCAGGTCGCGGGGGGTAGCAGCTTTAGGGGAGGCTCAGACGTCCCTCTCCACAGCCACTTGGCCCAGCTCCTCCCAAGGAATTCCCAGGCCAGCCAAGAAACCCAGTCCCTCCAGTGTGTCCAGGGTCTCCCTCTGGGTCTCCTCTAGGTTATGCCTGGGACATCTCACTAGGGAGGCGTCCAGAAGGCATCCTAACCAGATGCCAGAGCCACATCAACTGACTCGGGCATCTGGAGAGAACAGAAGTAAGTTTTTAAGTAAGTTTTTCCAAAATATTTTGTGGGCGCGGCTATCAGTGAGTTTGACTCTATTGTCCGGAAAACACGGTATATATTCCTGTTACTTCTTGCCAAAACTTTTTATTGGTATTTTTCACTTTTTTTTTTTTTTTTTTTACATATACAGTGTCGATGAACATTTGCAAAAACCTTTTTTTTTTATATTAAGATGAAATATGAACTGGTTGTGAAAGACTCCATAGTGAGTTCAGGTATTGTTGGTGACAGTTGAATGTTACACTGGAAAAAAATGGAAATCTACATAAGTCATTTTGTCTTAAAATAAGTGCATTTGTTCTTGGATTTAAGAGGTAAAAGAGACATTTTGCTAGTTGAAAAACAAAATTTAAAATAAGAAAACACAATTGCATTGTCTCATTTTAAGAGAATGTTATCTAATCATCTTATTTTCAGAGTAAAAATAATCATTCCATTGGCAAACTATTTCATTTACCTAATCAAATTAAGGGTAAATACACTTAATTTAAGGAATTTTATTTCTAGATTGTTTTTCCAGTGTATTCTGTGCATAGTATATATGATCTCTCTCTAATCTTAAAAAATAGACAATCCAAACAAAATTTACATAAAATGTTTAAACTTTATTATTGCTACATGTGCGCATTTCATTAGGAACACAATGCATATCTATCACAGAGCATGTGTGGTTGAACACAGAGGATTTAAAGATCCCTTTAATGTCAGCCAGTACGCATCAGGCTGGCTAAAAGATTATTAAAAATATCAGATTATTTCAATGATGGGATTTCTCACTGAACATGTCTATAAGCCAAGATATATTCCCTTTCATTTCCATGGGGTACGTTCGTAATCAAACAGTTTTCAGCTCCTATAAATAACACATTTATAAGAACTATTAACTTGTACTTAGAGCAACTAATCAAACGTCCATCTAGACCATCATCTTGAAATGCTGTTAGGCCTGGACATCAGGCCAATACCCAGGTTCTGCAAAGTTATGGTTTCTGAAAGGTTCTGTCCTTAAAGTAACCTGAATTTTCCCCAAATGGTTAAAAGCACGATACTGCAAGGCTTCCCCTCCCCCACCCGTTACTGCACACAATCAGTCAGCTGGCGGAGAGTTGGCTTCTAGAATTTTCTCTCCTATTTTTCAACTGAAAATTTCAGCTGTAGCTTTGGAAAAACAAAAAAACTGATGGTCACAATAGATAAATGATCATTCTAAACTTTATCAAATACAGTTTGCTTGAATTTATTATGCAGTGCTTTTACCCAACGTTACCAAATGGTTTTGATTTCACAGCAGCCCATGCCTTTTTTAACAGTGCATGCAGCTGAATTACTGCTTCCTACACTAGTTGTGTTCTCTAATGTCCAGCTTTACATTACGTTGGCCCTTTCAGAAACATTACAATGTGGATCTATTGACGTGACTCTTTACGTACAATGAAAAAAAAACACACACCAAAAAGCAAAGAACATATTAAATACACAGGACTATGTTGTACAAAAAAAGAAGCAATCTTTGTATATAAAAGATTTTACAAAGTAAAGTCAAACAATCTCATGTTTTTCAAAGATTTGCTTGCAGATAAAAACAATCACATTATGTACAAGAAAAAGGCCTCGAGATTTTCATCAGCAACATATTCTGTCAAAAACGTTCCTCTTGTTTCACCTCAATAAATCCACTGTGGAAGGAAAACTGGGATAAAGGGGAAGTATTCTGGTTTATAAATTGAGCCACTCCTACACGGACTGGCCTTTACTCGCTGCTAAATGTACATTTCAGGGAATCGTTTTCAGATTCTGTGGATGACTGACTTTTCTTTAAACATCCTTCAAATAAAAATGGTCGAATCAAGTTCACCTTTTTCTTCAGGACACCAGTCATCTACGTATTTTACTCCGAGGGAATCTTCCCTGAAATGGGGATTTTCCAAATATTTCAGCTTTTAAAGCTTAAAATAGAGGTTTGAAAACAAGAGGTTGAATGAGAGGAAAATGAGCAGCTCAGTATCTATTTTATTTTGCAATGTAAACAATGTCACTTCATGCATAAATAACAACCAAATAAATAAAGGTCAACAATAAAATGTGAGTGCAAATTTATAAAAAAAAAAAGATTGGGAGCCGTAAAGCAGACCACATTCAAAGCTCCATGGAAAAGACAAATGGAGGGATGGAGGACGGAAGCTGGAGGAAGCCCATTTCTTCTAAGATCATTAGTGAAGCATAACTATGAGCTTGAAACTCAAACATTTTGAAGCTATTTTCATAGGATAACAAACTCCTAAATATTTGCCTCATTGTCTTTTTTATGTATTTTTAAACACATTATGGAAATCAAAGCTATAATTTAAAAAGTTTGACACAGAAATGTCTTCAAAAGGGAACCTTTAAAAGTTTGGTTTGATATTACATGTAAAACCTGTTTATGTCAAATTACTTTAGTGGCCTGTCATTTATTAACCAAATAGCACACATTCTTTTTGTATTTATGTCCATTTGGGATGGGGGTGAACTTTGGCTTTTGGATTTGAAAGTGATCTCACCCACCTCACTGAAGTGTGAAAATGGATCACTGGTAATGCTCTTTTCATTTATAACTAAACAGGTATTTTTCTCTGTTTTTCAGTGACATGAAACCAGAACAATGAAGAATCCCAACGTTCTGGTTGGAGACCTCCAGTGTCGTAGCGCTCACCTCATGGTGTTCATCTGGTGAACTGTAATGTTCTGCCCTTTTAAAATAAAACTTCACATTACATATGTTCATCTTTTTTTTTTGGGGGGTGATAAAATGTCCGATGTTACACCATATGCTGGTAGCCATCATATATTGTGACTAGGGGTCTTTTTTAGATTTTTCTCACCAGTTTCTGATGTACTAACTCTAATTTCACAGGACCCTTATCTAAAACATTTGAACTTAAGACGAAAACGTCTCACCACCTGACATTTGATAACCCCCCAAAAAATTAAAAGGTATATGTAAGAAAATTGGGTATGGCAAGCCATTTAAAATGTTATAAGTACGTTTAAATATGCAGATTTACCATTATGGATGTCTATAATGATATTTTGACTAATATTGTCATTAAGGCTGCTAAGATATTTCTTGCTTCTACCACATGGAGCAGATAACAGCAGAATGAATGAAAACAGTAGAGATGAATTGATCCAATACCGGGATCGGATATTAGAAAAATAATAATAAATAACATAAAATCCTTTTATATTTTAGTTAATTTGTGCCTTTTCTTAATACTGTATATGTCCATGCTAAAGCTTTCTCTCACATGACGAGATATATGGTTAATTAATTTAACAGTTGAGCCAGATCGGTATCAGATTGAAAAAAAACTGGATTGTGCATCTTAAAAAAAACAGATTATTTAGGGATAAATGGGCCTTAATTCAAAGTTATTTTTTTTTAATAAATGTTCTCTTATTCCTAAAAAGAGAAAAAAGTGAAGGAAAAATAGAGGAAGGGAGAATGGAAAAGAAAGGCTCTAAATTTAAATTATGGACACTACAACATTGACATGTTGTACCCATTACGTTTCACTGGATCGTTAAATTTATGCAATGTTTTGTACTGCAGTACTTAAAGAAAATAAGTAAAAAAAGACATAAAGACATTCTCTAAACTGCTGTTACATATATCTGTAATCCAGTTTTGTTGAAGCAAAATTAGGTTGCAGTTATCAGTAATGAATGCCCAGTCAAGCTATAAATTAATAAAATTGTTTGCCTTAGCAGGTGTGGTTTAGGTTAATCAAACCAGCACAATGAGATGAGCGCCATGACACAGGGCAGGGGTGCAGCCCTACACTCTTGGGAAGTCAGGGTTTTTGAATATCGGCGATCGGCCAGACAACTGTGATCGGTGTAATATCAGTCAGTGCAGACTGATGTCGTTTGGATTTAATGTGTCTGAATTTGTGTCACCAAGCAGCTTTACTGTTGAAATTGTTACCTGGAAGCTGTTCAGGGGTTTAAAAAAAGAAAGTCATACAGAAATCAAGGTGAGCGCTGTTAAACTGTTAAATTCGTCACTGTGATGGACTTCAGCGCCTCCTGTCTGAACACAGCTCAGCTCCGCAGAGTCAAAGCGATGAGCGGAAGATACTAGATTGAGGTGTTCCTTGTTGTATGAAGTTTGCTCTTGAGGTGTAAAAGTGGCTGTTATTTGTGCGTTGTAAGGAAGAACTGGTCATCAGCTGCTCTGAGGGAGGCCGTCGTTTGTGCGTAGACCACCTCCATCAGGTCACCGGAGCCTGCTCTGTGACATGAAGAGCAGAACCTTGCGGATGCCACTGAGGCGATCCTTCAGGGAGGTGAGGGCGAGGAACGGCAGCTGAGCGCGGCCCTCTAAGGGGAGAACAGCCACTAACCACCAGCACCAGGAGGGGCCGTTAGGGCTAGCCTGCAGGGACAAGAGAAACAGCAGGTGATACGGAGGCTCTGACTGCGGCTCAGAGGGTCTAAAATGCTTCTGCTGTCGCCTCCTACCTGGAGTTCAGGGTCTTTCTTAGGCATTGGTCCAAAGTGTCCTTCGATGCGTTGCTTCTGCTCAGCTTTGAGAGAGTTGACCCAGACCAGAGCCTGGTCATACACCGCATCGTGTAGCGACTGCAGCTCCCGCTCTGCTATACCCTCCACCTGGAAATATGGATAAACACGCCTTAGCTTTAGCCTCCTCCGCTAGCTCTCTCTGAAGCCGTTCCCTCTTTGTTTGCACCCACCTTCACGTCCTCCAAGTACTCCACATCAGCCGTGGTGTAGCCATCCCTCTCACGGTGCTGAATGATCTTAAACCTCCGTCTACCAATCGTGTCCACCACCGATCTGCCGTCTGAGAAGAATTTGACATTGCGGATCTCCAACAGACACCCGTAGCCGGCGAACCTGCAGGGAAAAGTGAAGAGGTGTTACATTTCAAAGGGAAGCAAATATACTCCCTTTAAAACATTTAAGACGGGTCTATGAGCTATAGAGATAACATTCTAGGCTTGAAATCATTCTCAGATAATTTGATTTCTCTCCGTTTGAGCTTATTTATAATGAGGTAAAGTAAATAACCCAAACCTACGGATCAGGATTAGGACCACTGGAAAAATAAAAAACAGTTAACTGAATTTTAAATATTATTCAAGTTTAATATATGAAAAAAGTCAGAATTCTGACTTTAATCTCAGAATTCTGCCTTTAATCTCAATATTATGACTTTTTTCTCTGAGATTAAAGTCAGAATTCGGACTTTTCCCCCATATTAAACTGAAATATTTAAAAATCAGTTAACTTAATTTTATTTCTTCAGTAGCACTAACTATCTTCCATTGCCCTCTCAGTGTTTCAGGTGCATTTAATACAGGAGAAAATGTAGTTATTAAAACTCAATCTGAAAAAGTGAAATCTCCAAAAATAAATAAAGCACTGATAATATAAAGACAGATAAATATATATTTTTTTCATGTACAACTTACATGAAAAAATAACATGAAAAATAAATACAAAAAACTAAATAAAAGACATACATTGGAAATGAACTATGAGAAAGAAAATGTGGAATTGTTTTTGAAAAAAAATAAATCTTAGAAAAAGGCAAAGTTACTCTCTAAACTTTTTTTTTTTCATGAAAAAGTTTTATAAAGTTTATTGTGTTTCTAAGGATTGTGTTTTATAAATTTCCATTTACAAAATGTATCCTTTGCCTGTAACAATAATGGAACAAAATTCACCCCATAGTTTCAGGTTGTTTCTCCTTTGTAGATCTATTTCTTTTTATATTTAGTAATTAAGATTATATTTAGGTTGTTCTAATTTTCAAACATATATCAATAAAAATCTGATAAAAACAAAAAAAGACTTTGATTGTTTAAAATTGAAGGAAAGACCTCAATAGAGCTAATAATAGTGGGATTTTCAATGCAAATTAGCATCGTGCTAATGAGTTGTTGTGAGTGCTTTTCAGGTGCAGTTAAGGGTGAGTGAATATATATAAGCGCATAGCTCAGCATGTATATGATGCCAATTATAACTGATTTACTCAGATAATAATTATAGATTGAAGAGTTTGTAAAAAAGTTGTTTGTTATAATTTTGTTTGCATGCTACTGTTTTTTTTTTTTTAAATAAAAACAAGCTGCTGTACTGCCTCGGCCACTAACCCTTTGAGGTCGTCTCCCAGACACATGCCGAAGCAGTTGGTCCCGGTCTCCATGCACCGGCGAATCATCAGCCTGTAGCAGGGCTCGAAGATGTGGAGCGGGCACGGCACAGTGGGGAAGGCCATGGTGCACACAAATATAGGCACGCTCTTGTTGAGGCTAAACAGAAACCAGGAGGGAAAATGAGCGCTTAAGTTTATGAACGACTAAAGGAAAGCAGAGGGAACAGGAGCGGAGGGTGTCTAATAACTCACTTGGAGAGCTCAGCCATCTCCTCCTCGTGCACTTTTTGTCTTTCCATGAACGCAGAGGGAAGATACTTGGATATAAGGTTCTCCATCAGTACCGTCTTACAGTACTGCCTCTGGACCAGGTACTGATACACAAACAGGAGGAGAATGAATGAAGCATTAGCATCACAGGCTCCTTTTTTTAACTGAAACGTCCAGCTGTGATCAGACACGTACCTCAGACAGCTCTTCTTTGCACAGCGGACACATGGGGTTGTGGTCCAGACATCTCTCCAGGCACTGCAGGCAGAAAGTGTGCCCGCACGGCGTCGTTACCGGCTCATAGAACAGTCTGCACAGGAAACACAAAGACACACCATGAATCCCTGCGCATGATGACCATCAGATAGATTTATTGTCCAAAATGCCTTCCTGTGTCCTTTTCTGCTTGAATTCTGCAAAATGTCCCACATTTCTTTAAATTACAACCACCAACTTCTACGTAATCCATAAAGATTATACGTCATAGGCTGTAAATAAACATGTCCTGTTGAACAGAAAACCCCTGTTGTTGTCAGAGTTCCTACAGCATAAGGCAAGTTAAATTCAAGACTTTTAAGTCTTTTTAATGCCACTTGAAATAAAAATTTAAGACCAAATTCACAAGAAACAAGAAAAACCTGTTTGCGACAACTTAACCCAAAGGTTTATTTTAACATAAACCACTGCACTAATGTTTCAAATTTTGAAAAGCTTCCCATACAGGAAGAAAGCTAAAAACACACAAATGACAGATATATTTTAACAATTATTTAACTGAATTCACAAACTTTGTTTTAGCAGGAAACAAATCAGTTTTAAAGCCACAACATAACCAGTGCTATGTCTTTTTTTCAGCTATTTTTCTTTGTATGGTTTTCTTAGTATGTTTGATTTGGTGATAAGTGGAGGCGTTGCAGAGACAAGGGTGGAACAAAACTGAGAAATACCGGCTGTTTCTTTGTGTTTCGCGCTTCGCATGTGTGACTCAACTGCTAAAATTCCCATTATCTGAGCTTGAATCTCTTCTTGCACAAAATCCACTGAGCCTCATGTATGTTCCCTGGTTTTAGCCATGGAGAAAACTCTTGGCTGGAGCCAATTTTGGTTACATTTACACTTGCTCATATTTTCCAGACAAAAATCTCCCAAATGTCCCAGCTGCAACAACGCTTTTATTGGTTCCGCTATCAGGACGGAACCAATAATGGCGAGCTGTTTTTTTTTTTTTTTTATTAAAAAAAAAAAGTAAATTTTAATGTTTTATTTAGATTCTAAATGAGGTGTTAAAAATTAAGACCAATGAAAGACTGATTTAAGATATTTTAATACCAATTAAGGCCATAGTTTTATTATGAAGAATTCAATGCCTTTTAAGACTTTTTAAGGACCCGTGAGAACCCTGGTTGTGGCCATTTATGCTAAATTTTAGTAATTTGTTCTTCTATCAATTGTCTTTTGGTACGTAAAATATATTTAAGTTCATTTAGTTGTTAGACCCTCCCATTAATTTGAGTGATTAAGAGCACACCAGGTTGTTGGGGGATGGTGTGGTAAATGTCTGATGAGGACTTGAGGTTTTAAAAAATTATTTTTTTTGGGAGCTTAAAACATTAAATTTGGTTTCTACTAAGTTCCAAGACATTTTTAGTCATTTTTTTTCTTTGCTTTTACATTTAGTCAAGCTGGAAGTGCTTGTAAAACCAAAAACCACCTATTACCACCCACCCATCACAATTTTCTGTGTGTGACAAAAAAATATAAAGGCTGACTCCAAGTCTCACCTCATACAGAGGGAACACTCCAGATCTGTTGGGTCCAAAAGGTCCCTGGACACAGAACCCAAGGAATCTACAAAGAGATATTGTTAGTCGGTGAGAAATATATGAATACTGTTAGCAGGAGCAGCATGGTTTAACTGGAGGGAGGGGCTCACCACATTTGACTTTCTTCTGGTGGCTGATTTCTACCTCTTCCTCCTTTTCCGAGCTCCTTCGTTTCCGTTTGAGGAGATGCGACCCGTCTGACCTCTCGGATGCTGAAGGAGGAGATTCTGCAGGCAGCGAGTCTGAGCTCAGGGTCTAAACGCATAGAGGAGAAGAAGAAAGGAGTAAAAACAGGAAGCTGTAGAAACAACCAACTTTGAGTCAAGAGATCGACAGATGCTGGATTTATAAGGCCGATGCCGACACTGATTATCAGTCTGTCAGGTTGTTTTTAGGCTGATATTTCTTCTTTTCCCATCATTTACATGATAAAAATGACATCAAAATAAAAAGAAAAATGGATGTAAAATGGAGGGAGCAGCAGGGCATGGCTGCTGAATCCACTAATAAACTGACTAACACAAGCACATATCAGCCGTACAAGGAACAAAAACAAAACTCTAAAATCAGCTCCTAATATCAGCTGGTCGATGTATCGGACCATGTTTAGTTGTGTAGGTGTTGAAGCAGGAGCACCTTTACCTGGACAGGTTCAATGAAACCCTTTTTGATGTTTGCTCTGGAAGACAGGAAGTTGGAGCAATCAGAGATGTGTTGAGGAACCTGATCGCTGACTGGAGCCAGGAAGTCACTGAGAAGCTGCAGGAAGGCAGAGAGGAGTGTTAGAAGGACTCAACAGTTATGAAAAAAATGAATAATGCTGGATTATTTTCAGCTAGGATTATTGAATCCGAAGCCATGTTGGTGATCTTACCCTGTGAGCCTCAGCCTTGGCTAGTCTACAGTCGGGCTCTATGGACAGACAGATCAGGTACTCTCTCAGAGCATCCTCAGTCCGGCCCAATGACACCAAAGCCTGGGCCTTACGAACATGACCCTATCGCCACCGAAACACAAGATTAGCTTCTACGCCAACTGTGAGCTACAAAAATACCCAAACAAATGAAACTGCATAAGAAAAGAGAGGATGACCTTACCTTGGACCAGAAGGGCATCAGTCTGCAGGCCATCTCAGCATCCCTCAAAGCCCGGTCATGGTGCTTCAGACTGGAGTGGATCTGAGAGCGGCCGCTGAACAGGATGTGGTCTGTGGGTGCTGAGAGACAAACAGCAGTCAGAAATGTTAGGAAACAAAAGCCCAGGCTTTGGACGGACCCAGAAATCCCACGTTCAATTCAAAAGGTAAATGTTGAGCAACATGTGCCGCAAACAGCAGAGCTCCTTGGAAGAAAACCTGTTCGCTGCAGCTGCAACGGAGAAGTGCTTCTAAAGCGGCCGACCGGCCTGTGGTCCTTTCCCGCATGTCTCTCCCCCTCTCTCCTTACCCCCTTTCCTGTCAGCCTACTGCCAGAAAAACGAGGCACTAGTGCCGAAAAAACTCAGAACCTCTTGGATCCAAGCACATTGCCCTAACCACTAGGCCACCACTCATCCGTTTATTTATTTCTTTATTTGAAATGCGTTTTAAATGTATTGTTCATTATTTAATGGATCATTTAATAATTTAATTGCAAAAGTATATCTAATATTCAAATAAACATAAACAAAATCTACATCTACATATTTCACGTTTATGTATTTTCTGCTGTATGTGACCCTCCATTTACCTCAGGGATAAATTTACAGTGATGGTGAAACCACCCTGTGACCCTACAGGGGGTTCTGACCTGCACTGTGGGAACCCCTGCTATTCTGCTCTCACATAGGATCAGCAGTTAATTATTTTTCATACATATGTGATCTTTTGTTTATGTCTTATATCTGAAACTACATTCTGCAGTCTTATCTGGTTACCAGTTATGTGACTTTCTAAAAAGAACTGATACCAGCTTCCACATCATGTTACGAAAAACATTCCTGTCTTACAAAACCATGTGCCACTATCAAGGTCGCCCATACTGCAGGTTTCATAAGTATAAGAACTTATGCAAATGAAGCAGCCGGCCCCTCGGAGAATCAAAGCGAAGCCTTCCTGCAGCTGGTGGAGTGTGCTTGCATCTTAATTCACTCACACCGGTGAGATAAAGGACCTGAAGTGCTGGAAAGGCCCGGAGGCGAAGGGGATTATTTATACATGTGGCTCCGTTCAAGTAGGACACAAGAACATATTGATTAGCAGCAAACTGCCTGCACAGACTTGTGCTAATTAGAACCAGGAGGCCACTAAATACCAGACTCGCCCAAAGCGCAGTGATAACAGCTCCATGCAGAAACAGAAAGCCGTCAGTAACCCACATCCAGTCCTGAACCATCCGGGTTTAGATGTTGTTAAGAATGTGTTTTTTGTAAATGGAAATTTGAAATAAATTAAATCCAGAAATGAATATGTGAAAATATTCTTAATGAAAAAAAGAGTTTTTTTAAGAGTACCTTTGCCGTTTTCTTAGAATTTGATTTTTCTAATTAAAATTTTTTTCATTCAGATTTGAGTTTTTTCTCAAATTGCATTATTTTCAAATTGCGTTTTACAGATTGTTCTCAATTCTAGGGCTCGAGTTCTCTGAAGAGAGGAGCAAAGAGGCTTTTTTATTGGTCAAGTACGAGCGTGTGATTAGGGCTTGAAGTGGAGAAAACGTGATCTGTAGTTCTGAAACAATCGGATTAATCGATTATTAAAACAATCGTCAATTGATAAATCGTTAACTTGAGTATGACAGAGCAACGCCCTTAGAGTAGTGGTTACACCAAAATTGGGAAAAGATATATAAATATTTTACATTTAAGATTTTTTTTAAAACTTTTTCTCCTTTCAATATGCTCAGAAATCTACAAGTTGAATAATTTTAGTTTCACCTGGTTTAATTCTGTATAAAATCTTCTTTAAGGAATCTTTCGCTATCCAATTATTTATCAATCAATTAATCGAAAAAAATAATTGACAGATTAAACGAGTATCAAAATAATCGTTTGTTGCAGCCCTAGTGATCTGTGAAACGCAATTTTTGTGTAAAAAAGAAAATAAAATCTGTAAATTAAAAAAATTAAACGTGAAAAAGTTTACATCTGCAATACATATTTAAAAAATTTCAATCTAAGAACACAGCAATGTTTTTCTCAAAACCATTTTTTTATTAAAATGTTGGTTTTTTTTTTTTTTTTTTTTTTTTGGTTTTTTTTTTTTTTTTGTTCAAATTTCAGTTTATAAAAGCTGGTATTAGCGACATTAATGGAACAAACTTTTATTCCACACTAATCCAGAACGGTGAAGCTAATCTTAGAAGTTTATAATAGAGACAAAATGGTGCTAGTGAAAGTGGTTGTTTCATTCATTATTAACACTAAACATGCAAATCTTTCTTTTTTTAGAAGGTTTGCATCTGAGCAACACATACCATCCTTAACAAAATAAAGTTAATGCATGTAAAACTTTCCATTTGGAATCTAAGGTAACCTATTTGCGGAGATGACTGAGTCAGCCTTGACAGAAGTGGTTTCTAAATGTTCATTTGGTGTTTGTGCCAATCAACTCCTTTAAATTATATAAAAACCTGTTGCATGCTCAGCTTTCAGAGCAACTCAAGACAATCACCAACATTCTGATCTAACAAAAATATCCATATTCATCTGGATCGGAACTGATTTGTTACGGTACCGATACTAAAGATGACTGTTCTTTTGCATATTACTGATTTCGGGATTATCTGAACATTAAAAGAACATTGCCTTTGAAAAACTTAAAATATTGTCCAATTGTTCTTTATTTGGGTCATTGATTTTGCTTCTTTTTTTTTTCACACACTTAACTAGCATCTTTGATTCTGTTGAGAGAGCATTTTGAGATTGAAAGAGTTGAGGTTTTCACTTTAATAAAACTTTTTTATGACTATGTTCTCATGTTTTTATATCGATAATATTGAAAATATTGTCAAGTACTGAATATTTTCCTGGGTAACGATATAAAATTTTTAAACTTTAGTATAGATAACCTGCATCTGCTTGAAGAAGGATGTAGGTATATGCTTTAGTGTTAGGAAACCCAACGTTTCAGAGACATCATGTAAGTTTTTTATTATGGAAATATCTTAAAAATTGCCTTTTTATTTGACCCTTTATGACTAAAACATTATTTAATGAGCAGACTGATATCTCAGTAGTTCAGCATCATTCATTTATAAGCTTGTAGCCTATTTTCTCTCACTATTCTGCAACCTGACAGCGTGTCCATCTTAAATGGGTCCAATCTAGTACAATCAAACGGTTAGTCAAGATGGATTATGAGGATCCTAAGAAGCTCAACTCAAGACCCCAAAAAACCCACGTAAGATGAAAAAAGTAAAACAAAAGACCTGTCAAGCACAAACGCGAGCTACGAGAACCAACAGAAGAGTGCTGCAGTTCGGTTTTTGGCCAAAGGGGGCAGCATATTTAGAAAACATTTTGTTTTTGCTTAAACAGCCTCAAAAAGGAATCCTCACCTCCTAATTTAGTTACATTACAAATAAGGATGTAACAAATAATCAACCAATAATGATAGATTTTTTATAATGATAGATTTAATAATGATAGATTTTTTTTTTTGTGTTACCACTATCCAGTAGGGGGCGCCGCTTTTATTCTTAAGCAGAGCCTCACTGGTATTTGCTATAGAATTAAAAGCAGAGCAGAACCATGAATGGATCCAGAGTCCGGTCCTGGATTATTTAACGTGTTTAATGGAGTCATGGATGCAGAATGGACTTTATCTGGTTCTGTTGGTAAATATAAACACTGGATAAGTTCCTTCAGTTTTAACCTAAATAGGCCCACTTAGCTGAGCTGCATGGAGGAGCAGCAGAACTTATCTGCTGTTCTTAGGAAGTGAGGATGTGATGATAGAAAGAAAGACAGTGGTTACACTTTGTTTTAATTATTTGTAACGTCACTAAAATGAAGTAACAATTTGTCGGACACTATGTCAGAGTGACATACTCTCTTTTAATGACAGTTCTACATTTGTTTCATTCCTTTTTTTCAGTAACCTATTAGGTTCCTTTTTATCTTACCAGGTTTAAGAAAGTGTAAGAAGACATACTTCAGTTCTTTTAACCAGTATTTAATATAGCTGACTAAATAAATTGTTAAAATAAAATGTTTATCTTTTCAGTATAATATAAAACAGTATTTAGCACTTCATCTCATGGAGAGATCTACTTGAAGACTTGTGTTTTTAAGAAAATTGCTTCTTATCAATACATTCTTGGTCTAATTACAATCACAAACTTCAACTGTTTGTTGCAATTCAAGTGGGAGATTAAAAGAGACTTCTAAAGAATGGAAATAAAAAATGCCTGGACTCTATTTGCAAATTTGATGACCCCAGAATGCAGCTAATTAGGCTGGATTATTTCAAAGCAACACCGTGCCAGAACTGACCCTCTCAAGTTACACAGGATATTTTTAAGAAGAGCAGCCTGCGCAGAGTATCGATACACACCAAGTGGATGATTGACCTGAATAATCACTTAATATGTCACAAAGTAGGCTGATATGTGCTGTGGGGGTGCTTTTCTGGGAGAAAAACGTTTTAGAGGTTGGAAAAAACATGACTGGATAGGAGGTTGATCTTCTGCTTCCTGTTACAGCCTTTTTATCAAGACATGCAGCTATAATTAGAGGAAGAAGTGGGTCTCCTAAAAACGAGACCATTTTCAAAATCATTGCTGTAACGCAGTTTTTATTACTGCCTATTTAAAAATACAATGTATCACAGAAAACTGAGTTAAAACACTGTTTAGGTTGCAAATAATATGCCTGCATAAAACCGTATCTACTAACATGCTGACTGGAATGATGCATGCAATTAATCTCCCATTACCAAACCGGCTATCAGTTTACATAAGTTCACTGCTGGCAATTAAAGGAGGTCAGAGCAAGTTTCCGAGTCACACAGGACCTTTGCATACAATAAACAGAGACTTGTTGATCTTTTAAATGTGTCACTAGGTTGTAGTTCAAACATAGCAACAACAACAAAAAGATATCTAGAAAGCAAAATAACCTAAAATGCATTTAAAAAAATTTTTTTTTTTACTTTTATAAAATGAAATCTGTACATGTATGGTTAATACAGCTATTACTTATTTGTGCACATTAATTAAGCTTTTGATAAAAATCCATTCGCTAAAATGCCATTAGAACGCTTTATTGAGTGTGTCTCAGCCCCCCTTTAGTGTCCACCATATTGGATCAGTCCATTTGCTGCACATGTTCAGAAAGGTCCAGACAGACAGCAGCCAACCATTTGAAAACAAACGATACAAAGAGCAGTGTTGCTAACTTAGCGCATTAGTCACTATATTTAGCGAATTTTCAGACCACTCTAGCACTTTAAATACAAAAAAATGCTTAGTGCCAAATCTAGCGACTTTTTTTTTTGCTACTGGAGACTTTGGCGACAACATATAAAAGCACTGAACTCTGCTCTCCAGAGCAAGTAGATTGGTAACCCCCGCCTCATATTATTTCATTCAAATAAAAATGGAGAACAGATAAGCAGATCATGACTTGTCTACAGGGAAAAGAAAAACTATGTTATCTACTTTTATTATCGCCATTTTGGAAACACAGGAAGGCGCAATCAGCTAAGTGATAATGGGCTTAATGATTGGAAAAAAATCTTTCATTCCTTTTGGGACACTTAGCAGAGAACATTGCCAGAATTCTCAGAATTCTAAATTTAATCTCAGAATTCTGGCTTTAATCTCAGAATTCTGACAGCTAACAAACACATCAGCATCAAGCCGTAGCCATGTCTGTTTTAAAGACTAAACTATCTCTCTTGTTTTAATCACCTTCTGGTCTTCCATTAATAAAATAGCATCACCGGGGACCCCTCGGGTACATAAAAAGTCACCCAATTCCATAATTTTCCACCAGTGTGTTACTGGCCCTCCCAAAAAACTTGCATCTTTGTCAGTGAAGCTGAGTGCTCCCACATCTCTTCATTCATGATGCCCATCTACAATAAGATCCAAAATTCTGAGATTAAGTCAGAATTCTGAGGTTAAATTCAGAATTCTAAGAAAAAATTCAGAATTGTGAGAAAAAGTTAGAATCCTGAGATTAAATTAAGAATTCTGATAAAAAAAAGTTACAATTCTAAGATTAAAGTCAGAATTCTTAGATTAAAGTCAGAATTCTAACTTGTTTCTCACATACTGAAATAAAAGTGAAAAATCAGTTAACTTTTTTTTACTTTTTCAGTGGCCCTAATCCTCTTCCGTAGGTTGTTAATTTTCTTTATTCGGATGTTTAATTGTTTACCCCTGCTATAAATGTTTGCCTCCTGTCTCTGCCTGTGCTGGTGTGACCTGTAATGATACCCTTGACCTATATTTACTGTCTCATTGTTTCACGTTACACAATGAGCGGGGCGGGGCTACGCGCTTACGTCATATTTGGTCCACTAGCCTGTTATCCAACACACGGCGGCTCGCGCACAGATGGCTGAGAATCTGACACACTTTCCACAGTCCCTCTGTTTTATAACACAACCGCCGCTGAATGCGGTTATAAACTAGTAAAAACAACAACTTCACTTCTTTGTTTTGTCAAACTTTTCTTTCACAAACACATTTAATGGCCCCTACCTGTCAGTATAGCTTGGTTGTACTTCTCCAGCGCAGCTTCCACCTTCCTCTCGGCGAACAGCCCGTTCCCCTCCCGCCTCAGCCGCTCGGCCTGCTGGAGGAAGGGGAACCACTTGGCCAGCAGGCTGCTGAGAACCACGTTAACCCTGTAGGTCTGGAGGTCGACCACCTTGGAGAGGTCCCTGCACTCCGTGCACATCACCGGCCGCTCCTCCCTCTCCAGGCATCTTTTACAGAAGCAGTGTCCGCAGGGTAAGGTCACCGGCTCGAACAGGAAGCTCAGACACATCCCGCAGGTGAAGTCCTCCAACCCCGGGCGGCAGCGCTCCTCCGCCGCCTTCCGGGAGCTGCCATGAATCCGGTCGTGTCTCCGGATACTGTCCGACAGGTAGTTTAGGAGCTGGGACAGGTGAGCGGGTTGGAGTTTATCTTTCTCGGAGGCTTGGCGGTACACCTCGAAAGCTTCTGCTATTTTGCCCCCAAAGGCCAGCGCGTCAGCCCGCTTCACCATCAGCTCCAGCCGGCTCTCCGGGTCTCCGGCACTCGCCAGCTGGCACTCGTAAATATCCGCCGCCAGCTCGAAGTTGTTCGCCTGGAAAGCTTCTGCTGCCAGATGCAGCATGCTGTCACACTGCGTCCCCATACCGGACTCATCTGTGGAACACAACTGCTGCTATGAATGAATCTACGAAACCTTCCGAGAACTAGAAAAAATGTTACGTAAAAAAAAAAAATGAGGTCACATGACCCCAGGCCGCTGATCTCATTGGATGAGTCTAGAAAAAAAAACGGTTACAAAACAAACCCGCATGTAACAGTTTTTCTCTGTCGGGGCAGGTCCTCCAGGAGCCTGTCTGACCTGCATTTAGCAGGTCATCGCGCCTTATACTGAAACTAACCGATATATGACACTTATTTTATGTTATATATATAAACTTCACAAGTGACAGATATTGCAATGGCTGAATAGTATTTCTATTCTCATAAACACCAGAGGCGTAGCCAGAAAATCCTAATAGGGGTGGCCAGTGCCCCAAAGGCACCAGAACCTCAGGGTCAATCTACACTGAACCAACAGGAATGAGCACAACATCCATGTTTTCTAAATAAAAACAAACTATACTTTCCTGCAGCCTTTACTAACAAATAGACGGATATATTTAAACAACTTTGCTGTGTAAAGTATAGTGGACAAAATTCTTTCAGGTTTGAGTTCTGGGGCAAACATATTTTGTCATTACCTACTTTTATCAAAAATCTTTCTGCAAAAATGTGATATTTAAATCTACTATATCCACATTTAATGAATTTTTAAGTTATTATTAAAGTAGTTATTTATCTATGATTTTAATGAAGACTCCTAGATGACTTGCAGAGGTACATAAGTTTATCTGTACCCCAAATAATTAAAAATTTTGTTCTGAAAAGAGCATTAATTCTGTATCTTTCATCCTTAATGTTTTTATATTGATGTGCCTAATTAACCAGTGTTTCTGTTGTCAAGTAGTTTTTAATATATTAAAAATGTATTACCGCTGCCACCATCTGTATTAGAGGGAAAAAATAATTGGGATGGCCACAGGGGTTGCCAATGATTGGCTAAAGGTGGCCATGGCCACCCCTGGCCCCCCATCTAACTCTGCCCCTGATAAGCACTAGATGTGCAGTTTATCCACCCAGGATCAGAACCGTTAATTTAGAAAAAGAGCTTGGAAGTGGTTTTATTATTTAGGATATTAAAGTCGTAGGGAAATCATTTAAATTCATCGATTAAAATAATAAACCTGAAAAAGTTGGGGAGTATAATATTATGCTCCAGACAAAAAATAATAGCAGAAGGCTGTAGCACAGGGCTGGATTCAGTCAAGTCTGGGCCCCTGGGCTTCAGGTTTTTTTGGTGCCCTACCCATTCAGTTATTTTTTATGCATGTTAATAATAGTAATTTCACAGTTTGATGATAGCTACAAGTTTAGCTTGCTGTCATTCAGTACTGATTGTCCACTTATGCTCATGCCATTCTTTAGGGTAGCATTAGCAAACATTTAAAGTCGTAGGGAAGTCATATTTAAATGTCAAATCATTCTGGCTTAAACATGTTTATAAATGTACTCTTTATCAGACAATATCGTCCCAAAATATAGAAAATGTCTGTTAAAAAAAAAAAAAAATCCTGCCTTTTTTCTGTTTTTTGTTTCATTATCCTATTCAGGCCAGTTAGTTATACCTCAGCCTGAACACCTAAATTCGGCCAATCATATATCAACGGTGATTTGTCAATCAAATGTTGGGTCTACGCTGTATTTTGACCATCCAATATTCAAATAAGGGCCCTCCTGAAACAAAATATAATGGTGGTGTTCCCTGACCACAGTACATTTGTCCATAGGCTTGCTGTGTCCTATCCCATTCATTTGGTCAGGTAAAAATAAAAATAAAAATTAAAAAAAGGACGTCCATGGATTTCTCTCAGTGTTGCCTTTCTTCTTACTTTCACCTGAGCTTTGCATCTCTGCAGCTCCTCCTAAGTTAAGATGAATTCCATGCCCTGGAAGGGTTGCAGGTGTACTTTAGCCTATTTACAGATGGATAGCTTAAAGAGTTTTCTGTGAGATGTTCAAATTGCAGGTTGTTCAGATACTGAAGATCAAAATAAAATGCTGCTAAAAGACTTCCATGCTACACTTCCAGAATAAAAACAAAAAAACGCTATTATTATTTTTCCTACCTTTCGACAATCATGTTTTTAAGATAAACTGAAGGCTGTGGTGTAAAATCACTTAAAATGGGTATGAATACTTCTGCAAGTCACATTAGACCCCCAGTCTAAAACTATAAGTTATGCAAAAAATGTTCACTTGAAATCAGGAAATATTTTCCACCGTTTAATTGTTATGAATTGCACCATCTGTATAGAGGACACACATGCAGGATTGTGACTCAGTGTAACATAAGGTGATGCAAAGGGGTAAAGCAGAGCCAAACATCAAGTTATCGCCATGAGACAGGAGGTAGAGAATCACAGGTTTTATAACAAACGACTCAGCAGCACTGTGAAGTGTGGCCAGTCTTTGTTGCATAATTACTGAAAAGGACTCTGTGTGACATCTTACTTAACAAGCACAGTTTCCTGTGGAATTTTATAGGAGGTTCTGGCACAAGACTCCTTTATTGCAGCTGTAATTGTTTTATCTTGATATTCCTCCACAAATGAATACAAGTCTGATTGTTAAACTGCCAAAATTCTACTTTAGTTTTTTTTCTTTAATGTTTTATTCTAAATTTATCAGCAGCAATCCTTGTAGGAACTTGCTGGAAGTGCCTGTGAGTGTTATTTAAACCCCTCAATGCCTGAATTTAGACCAAAATATGGATCTTTGGTGTTTCTGCTTTCAATCAGTAAAATAGATTATTTTTATTATGAACATTCCTGTTATAATAAGTGTGACTTTATTCATATGTCTCATACATGCCATGAATTAAGTCAAAAAACAAATTTTTGAACAAACACTGCTTTTTAAACATCGTCTTAGCGTATAAAAAATGATTTATCTGTGGAAAATTGACTCAATACACAGTTCCAGGAGCTGTTTGGTCGTTCTTTGCAACAAGAAACAAAGTTAGGAATTGATCTACAATTTTTTTTATTAATAATTACTGTTTATATTTTTAAAATGCTTCAAATTTAGAAAAATATTGAAAAGGAAATTATTTTTGCTGCACTTTCCTTTGAGCTGCTATACCTTTTTATAAAATAATTTAAGTTACTGTTACTCAGTGTTTTCAAATTCAGCTAAATATTGAAAATCCCTTTAGAATGGGGGCCAACAGGGGCCAGTGCTCCTGTAGAACTGGTATTTGCCTGTATTTGCCCTCTGTAACGGAGGCGTAACACTAAATACATTTCTTATCGTACATGCTATGGCACACAAACCGCAACTAATGTTCTATACTAAATTTTTTATTTTCAAAACAGCACAAACCTCATATATTATATTCTGGTTGCCTTTCACTAAGCAGTCTTCGAATGTTTGCAGGTAAATGTTTGCTTTTTTGCTTTGTGTAAAATCTGTTTGCAGATCCACCAAATCATGAATTTTCAGTATTTTTCAGTATTTGCTCAAGTGAATAGTTAATTAGTTGCATGATTGCATGAAGTTATTATTGGAATATTTTTTTCTTAGGTATAGTAAAAGAATTTAGTTTTACATTTTCTATAATTATACTCAAATTATACACATTACTATCTGTCCCAATCTTCATTTCTTAACTGCATAGTGAAGCTGACAAAATATGATCAAAATCAGAAATAACTTTGAGAATTATGATCAGATGTTCCCCATTCTTATAGTTTTAAAAGACATCAATAAGTCTGTATTTATTATTTTTCAGTGCATAGTCTATCTCAGATTTAATTTTTTTTTTTTGAGGATAGTGTTTAGTTCACACCTCTAACCATATAAAATCATATATTATTGTTTCCTCAGTATCAGAGACATGAATACAAACAATTGTTTGTGTTATGCATAAATCATGTTTGCTGTATTCAGAATGGAACTGATATGAGGATAATCAGCCAAGGGATGAAAAGCACTTAAAGGAATAGTACACCCAAAACATGATTAGCCTTCATTTTCTACTCACCCCCATGCTGAACAACACTCTGGAGTACTTTTTTGATATCTCAAATGCATCTGGAGATCTGGGAGGCTTCTTGCTGTCTGCTGACATTCAAATAATGGAGGTCTATGGTGCCCGAGGCAGAAAGGTCCATAAAAGTCCACAAAAACGTGTCAATATTCCTCCATACTGCTCGTCCAATGTATTCCAAGTGTCCTGAGTGGGTAGCATCCAGAATTTACTCGAAACGAAGTCATTTAGAATGTTTTTAGAGCATAAACAGTAGTGTATAGGATTTCCTGAAAGCGCGAGCCTGCACGTTCATGGCGCTACGGAAGCCGGCAGACCAAACCAGATGAAAGTGCGCATTCAGCGTCTGCTCTGGCGATAATGCAAGCGTAGAAGAAGAAATGTGCTGTTTACCTGTGCAAAGAAAGAAACAACGAAAGAAAAATGTCTGAGGACTTCAGTGTTGAGGAAGAGCATGAGTTCTTTGCCGAGCTGAATGCGCTGGTTTGGTCTGCCGGCTTCCGTAGCGTCGTGAACGCGCATGTGCCCGCTTTCAGGAAATCCTATACACTACTGTTTATGCTCTAAAAACATTCTAAATGACTTTGTTTCGAGTAAATTCTGGATGCTACCCACTCAGGACACTTGGAATACATTGGACGAGCAGTATGGAGGAATATTGACACGTTTTTTGTGGACTTTTATGGACCTTTCTGTCTCGGGCACCATAGACCTCCATTATTTGAATGTCAGCAGACAGCAAGAAGCCTCCCAGATCTCCAGATGCATTTGAGATATCAAAAAAGTACTCCAGAGTGTTGTTCAGCATGGGGGTGAGTAGAAAATGAAGGCTAATCATGTTTTGGGTGTACTATTCCTTTAAGAGGACAGAAAAGAAAACCTATCTTAGCTCTGATCAGATCATTGAGGCTTTACAGCGTTAGTCTTACAAAGTTTTTATTTTAATTACATTACTGAAATGTTAAACTCATGTAGTAGTGTCAGAATTAGAAACGGGTTACGGGTTAAATGGCCAAGTTGATGGGATTTCCCTTTGGATGCGGCTGACTGTCATAGCCCATATAATTAGCTTCTTCTTTAACCCATCAGCGGTATTTACAGCAGTCCCCAAATAAAGCCTGTTTGCTGAAGGGAGTTCAGGTGTGTGTGTGTGTGTGTGTGTGGATGGATTACATTCCACCAGCACCCGTCTCAGTAACTCCGGGTAATATAGGTCAGCTGGTCTCGCCCGTGAACTCAATCCCACACACAGACACAACCGTTGAATCATATACAGACAACATGACACACATGGAGAAACAGACAGATTGACATATATTCCAAAGAGGACGCCTGCAGAATCTTATGCAAGCAAGCAACCACCCACACACACACCCACACAATCATGCACTTTACACAGGAGATCCTGACCTAAACGTTGTACATAGGGTAAACTGCTGCCACAGACTGGGTGGACTTTGTATACCAGGATGGGACGGCCAGTGACCATTACACACGTTCCAACAGATATGTCTTTGATAAGGATTCTATGGAGAGAAATCTGTACCAATATCAATAAAAGCAAAGTACAAGGGAAATTATAGGAAAATGTGTAAAATGGAACAGAAAAAAAACTTTTTAATAAAAAAAAATGTTTTTGAGCAATTTATGTGTATTCAAAAGATTTATATTTATATTATATATCCCACATTAGATTTTATTTTCCAAATTTTATGTATGAAAAGTAACATTTTTTTTAGATTTTATTTTAATTTTACTTTTTGAAAATGATTTTCTGACTTTTTCGGGAGGGGGCTGATTTTAAAAATTGTGTTTTTTTTTTCTTCAAATACTAATTTACAGATTTCACCCTTTATGCTTCTGAGTGGTAAGTGTGTGGGACCAATAGAAATGCTTTTGCCAACGTCCTCACAGGGCAGACTCATTTCTATTGGTCCACAGAAAGACCACCCAGAAATATAGAGGGTGAAATCTGTAAAACAGGATCTAAAAAAAAATAAAAATAAAAAAATCATGAAATTCTGTTTCCCCAAAGAATTATACAAAATAAAATCTGACAAAATAACTTGAAAGAACCTAAAGTAATAAATTTGAAATTGGACAAAAATCTGGGGGGAAAAATTAAATAAAAGAATAGAAGACAATTAGATTTGGAAATAAAATCTGAAAAATGTTGGTGTGCAGAGTTAGACACCTTTCTTCTAGACTGGTAAGTAATGCTACCCTAAAAGCTAGCATCAGCATTAGTGGACAATCAGTACTGAATCACAGCGAGTTAAACTTGTAGCTATCCTCTTTACTGTGTATCAAACACAAATTACTATTATTAACATGCATGAAATTACTGAATGGGTAGGGCACCAAAAAAACCTGAAGCCCGGGTCCCCGGCTCGACTGAATCCAGCCCTGTGTTACAGCCTTCTGCTATTCCTGCAGAGGTAACAATTATTTTTTGTCTGGAGTATAATTTTATACTCCACAACTTATTCAGGTTTATTATTTTAAACGATGAATTTAAATGTTTTAATTGATAAATTATTTTATTATTAGTGTGTTACTAGGGAAACAGCACATTTTTTAAATGTTTATACAGAAAAGAAATGGAAGGGAATTTAAAAATATGCAGTTTTGAAAGTGATCCAAAGAAGGGCAAATACATTTTTTTTTGTCTGGAGAATAATTCTATACTCCCAAACTTATTCAGGTTTATTATTTTAAACGATACAAACAGGTACAAATGTTCAGTCTCAGGCAGCATAGATATAGGTCTACAACATGGTTGGCGTCTTGATTTTGGCACAAATCTCTAAGAATATACAGGATGTCCATTAGAAGTTACTGCTTGAAAAAAAAGGAACATTTCCAATAACATTGTAGGCATTGCTTGCTACTTGAAATACAAGACAACAAAAAAAGCTGTATTATGTTGGATGCCAACACAATCAGAGCCCAAACTGAAGACGTGTGAAGACACCTGCTCCTCCTTCAGTCTCTGACGGCTTGTTTGTCAGTCCTGGATCTTCAGAATGCTCCTTTTTTCTAAATCGTTCATTTCTTTTAAAATCAAAGCAACGTTGTAACGCAGCTCCTGGAATTTGGACACAGGAACCTGGTTATATGAGAAAAAAAGAGAAACAAAACATGAAACATGTCAGTGTGAACATGGAAAAGCTAAGCTGTGGTGTTTTATCTGTATTTCCTCTCATGTGTCCATTTTCCTGCAGAAAAAGTTATCTAACAGAGAACAGAAACAAGCTTTTGTATTTGTTTTTCCTTTCCAATCTGCTCTCAGGTCACTCCGGCTGACAGATCAATCCACTGAACGTGGAAGTCGGATGTTGTTGCTTCAAATCTTCTAATTCAGCTGTAATCTAATCTTCTTTTATAACCGTGGTGAGGTGCACAGCACATCTGCAGCAGGAGTGCTCCCCCCATGCCTACATCCCTGTTAGAAGCTTTCATTTAGAGTCTACAGTCTGGCGCCCCCTGCTGACTAAGACCAAATACTACAACAACTCTTTCTGGAATTTTAGCATCTGACATAGGGAGTAACATTTGTTCAATTATTTAGAGCAGGCATCCCCAAACTCGGTCCTCGAGGCCCCCTGTCCTGCAGGTTTTAGAGGTTTCCTTGCTCCAGCACAGCTGATTTTAATTGAAAGATAATTAACAGGCTTTTGGTCTACTGCAATCATTATAATCAGCTGTTTTAAAGCAGGGAAACCTCTAAAACCTGCAGGACAGCGGACCTCAAGGACCGAGTTTGGGGATGCCTGATTTAGAGAAAGGTAAGTTAAAGAAAATGCTTTTAAGAATGTAACTTCTTTTAGAGTTTTTAGAGTAATTTCTAATGTATAATATTTGCAAAAATTCAACCAATATCTTTATAGTTTTGTTTTTTTTTTAAATTTCCAATTATTTCTGCCTTTTTTAGGATTTAAGTTTAAATATTTATTTTTTTATTTTTTTTTGGTATTGAATGAGTTTTACAAATTTCCCTCTATTCCCTTTTTTTACTGTTTTAATTGTCTACTCTTCTAAGTGGAACAGCATTTCCCATTTAACAAATCTGTGATTTAAAAAAAAAAAGTTTTAAAATAAAATAAAAACATTGAAGAAATAAACATTGAAAAGATATCTAAAAAAAATGGAACATAAAATTGAAAAATAAATATGCACAAATAGTAAGAACTGTTAAAATACAGATTGAACATGAGTTAAAATGACAAAAATCATTAAAAAATATATTTATAATATTAAATAGTATTAGTATACTACTTTACATATAAGCCTATATGTAAGTGCTCCCAAAAAAGTAAAAAAATGGAATGTTAAAATAAAGTTTAATATAAAAAGGAAATATAAAAAATTAGAAAGTTGTCTTTACTTGTTGGTTTTTATCTCCCACTTGCATAGATACTTTTTCTTTAGAAATACTGTTCTATTTTTGCAGCTTTGGTCTGTTTGAATAAAGAAACAAAGAGCTAACATGATATACCTTAATGAGCCGAATACAGTACAACCCTGATTATAAGATGACTCATTCTTTCCAGGACCAGTTTTTAGCAACAAAACAAAAAGACCAAAGAAATATATATATATATATTCTAATAAACTATTTTATCTTGAAGTGCTGACAATTTCATTTGAATATTATTGCATTGAAAGACTTGTGCAATTAAACAATAAAAAGTTTTTTAAAAACACAGTAATGACCCATTTTATTTAAATCTTGCTACCCTTTAATTTGAATGCAATCTGAATTTTGCTCATGGAATGTCTCAAAAACCTGCATCATGCTTTTTTCTCACATGCCTCGCTGCTCTCGCTGTCACTCCTACTCTCACCCTGCAGCTCTGAAATTTTTTCTTTTGCTGTTCGCATTTTTCTGGTCTTTTTGGACGCACCGTCTTATAACGTTGCACTCTGTAACTCTGTATTTCTTTGCTGCCTGACAGCCGTTTGATGCCTCGGCTGCTTTGACCACCATTATTTTAAAACTGCCATCATAACTCCGCCTCAAATGTGTGAAAACTTGTCTGAATTTTGATTCACTTCATTCTGGGCAGCGACTCTCCATTTCTAGCATCTTTGTCACTTCTTCTCTGTTGTGATAGAAAGATGACCCCGGCCATAGTGAGGTCACTGGCTTTGCAAAATAAAACTGCCGCCCTCTGCTGGTGCATTCGTGTAGCGACCCAGATAACTGTTAGCCTGCATAATTGGTTAGACCCTGATAATGAGTAGTGTTGCACTGATGCCATTTTTAGGCCCCGATACCTGGCTGTGCAGTATTGGTTGATACCATCTGTTTGAAATTGATGTGTGTGTATATATGAAGAACTGCATACTACTTGGATGTAAAATTATTGCCATCATGGCTTTGTCAAGCTGCTACCTGCCTTTGTAAAGCAGGAAAAAGACTAATACAAAGTGAATCCAGTAGAACTTTTTATCGCCTACCTTGAAGGGGTGACAATAGTTGAAGAAACTTTTTGCTCTCAAAATGGTATTGTTGCCCTATTTATTGGTACTCGCCGATACCGATACCACCATTTTAGTGCGGGATCGGGGCCCCGCCCCATACTGGTATCGGTGCAACACTAATAATAGGACAACCCCACAATTTCACATCGATTTTAACAAAAAAATTGGGCCAATACAGTACTTTGGTGGTGATTTTGATATAGAAATAGTATCAATTAATGCAGTACCTCAAAGCGCTGAAAACTCCCATCTGACAGCTTCAGCTGCATGAGAACAGACGGCTGCAGGGCTCTGGCCAGTGAGCTGGGTGAACACAGAGACACGGCTTCCTCATTAAACTACTTTGTAACTTTGATTATGTCTGCAAAATGTCTTGCACTGGTTAGGAATATATATATAAAATTAAAAAAAATCAGTTATGTGAGAAGCTACTAGATGTCATCCCTTACGGACTGAGAGCGTTGGTTACCTTGTAGAAATAGAAACATCCACTCTCCATTTAAATTCCTCCAGTGAAGGGAGGTGAGGGTCACTCTGTGAGGAAGCTGCTTCAAGAGCTGCACGCCTGGATGTTGAGCACAGAAAAAAACCTGTTCTGACAGACGGGAAGGAACCTTAAGCGGTTTTAGATTTTAGAAATCTAACTTACCGATTTCCAAAAACCACACTGGAGAAATCTGTGATGAAGTCCTCTGGTATCCTAAATGAAAACAAGAGCTCAGGGTTTGTGAGGGAATCAATGCAGTTTGTAAAATTATTTACTGATGTTTAAAGGGACATTGTGTAAAAATGTTTCTTTTTTACCACCTGAAATCTATGACTGCAGTGCAAAAAACATCTAGAAATAAGTCGACATTTCTTAAATTGAGTGTATTTGCCTTTGATTTGATCAGGTAAATAAGAGGATCTGCCAATGAGATGAGTATCTCTACTCTTAAAATAAGATAATTATATAAAATGCACTTAAAATAAGACAATGCAATTTTTTTTTCCTATTTTAAATGTAAATTGTCTTGTTCCATTGGCAAAGTGTCTCACATTCCTCCTCAATTCGAGACAAAAATCCCTTATTTTAAGAAAAAAATAACTTTTCCAGTGAATTTTCAAGTGTGCATTTACATCCATGTTATTATTGGTGTATTATTACCTCCACTAATAATCCGATACATTTTCATATGTGAAGAATTTTATATTAGTTTATACATAAGGCTGGTTATTCGTTTGTGACGCCCATTGACATCTGGAAAGTACACAAGCCAGCGGGGGATAAAATACTACCAACGCGCGTATAATAACGTCTTTCCATCTTGCTGCACTGCAAAAAATTGAAATCTGAAAAAGTAATTTTTTCTTAAAATAAGAAAAATTTTTGTAAATTGAGGTGGTAAGTGAGACACTTTGCCAATGGAACGAGATAATTTACATTTAAAATAAGAAAAAGCACCCACATTGTCTTATTACAAGTGCATATTGTCTAATCATCTTATTTTAAGAGTAAAAATACTCATTCCAATGGCATATCATCCCATTAACCTACAAAAATGAAGGTCAAATGAACTTTATTTAAGGCGGCGGTGAAGGGTGTTGGAGCCATTTCATTTAATTTCATCTTATCCTGTATTAACCTTGTTTATTCTTTGTATTTCCTTTAGTAGACTCTTGTGAAAGTAACCCTTTGCAGGTACCAGGACCTGAATGTTCTTCATGTGTATAACTCAAGGTTGCTGCCTGCATGCAGAAATGTATGTGTATCACTATATCATGCTGCATCTTAACTCCCTACGCATTCCTTTAGCGTTCCAGCGTGATCGAGGAAGACAGCAGAGGGGCTTCAGAGTGGTAGGAGATTTTAATTGAGGACATCTCTGTCGGCTCTGCTCGCGAGTAAAAATAATCTAACGTCTCTTGTCCTTTTCCCCCCAGGTTATTTGATAAGTGTTTGGGTGTTTAAACCTAACAAAGGGCATTTGGAGACGTTACCCCTTAAACTGAAAGTCTGCCGCTCAATGCAGGACCATGCATACACAGCAGAGCCAGAAGAAGAAATGGTTTCACCATCGCCAAGAAAATAAATAAAAGAGAACTTATAAGACAACTAAACCAGATACATAAAAAAATAAAACGAGGATAAACAACCCTTCTCCAGGCGTAAGAAGCTAATGAAGGAAAAACACTTCAAAAGGGTTGTTGACAATGCCATGTTTCTCCTCCTCAAGCAAGTGAACTGTGCTGCCTAAATTAGCATAAAGCTAACTTTTTCTATTAGACAGTTTTGCTTGTTACCATAGAAAGCATAACATTAGAGTGCAGTGAGAACAACGTGCATCGTTTAACCTCGCACACAATCCCTCAACAGCGATCTGCAGCTCACTAAACTCTGACAAAGGTCATATTGATGATTACTGTAACATTGTCTCTACTTTGGATAAAAGCGTCTGCTAAATGCATAAACACAAACTATGCGCATCATCTCTACTCTCGCACGGCTCCACAGGATTAACTGATATAATTTTGTTTACGGCTGCGCAAGAGGCTTCTTCTCTGGGCTCATCCGCCACTGTCTTTGTTTATGCTTCTGACTGCACTGGATATCTAGAAATCATCTATCTAGAAATAAGTAAACATTTCTTAAATTAAGTGTCTTTACCCTTAATTTGAGTAGGTAAATGAAATAGTTTGCCAATGGAATGAGTATTTTTTTTACAGATAATTAGATTATATGTACTTGAAATTAGACAATGCAAATTCATCACCCAGGCCTACATGGAAGCTACTATTGCCGGAACACATGTTTGAGGCAGTGATTTGTTCCTTTAAGTGAAGTAACCCGATTTCTCCACTAGATGGCAGTAATTCTAACACAATGTCCCTTTAAAACAAGATTATAATCCTTACCTGAGCTCTCTCAGATCTTCCTTAAAGGTCTAAACAAAAAATAAAAAATAAACCAATAAGGTTCAGTTTTTTAACATTGGAAAGCTCTAAAATAAAAAAAATAAATGCATTACAAGACTATCCTCATTTTTGTGTCAAAGCTTTAATAATTGCCAAAGTATGGCAAATATTAAGCTGAAAGACGCACATACTTTGTGTGTTTTTATTATGAGATGTGAGTCCTTAGTTGTGATGCATTTTGAATCAAACAAAAATGTTTAAAATATTTTTCAGGATTTTACCTGATAATTAGCTTTTATTTTGATCCTTGGTTAATACGCTCAATTGACACATTGATGCTTCCCAGAAGCAACAATGTGTCCCACCCAGGAAGCTTTTTCAATTCCAAAATTGAATTTTTTCCCATCCATTAAGCTTTTTCCAATTCAAAAATTTTAAAAAAATTCCACCCAGGAAGCTTTTTCATTAAAAAAATGATGTTTTTTTTCCATCCAAGAAGCTCTTTCAACTGATTTTTTTTTTTTTTTTTTTTTTTTTTTTTTTTTTTTTTTTTNTTTTTTTTTTTTTTTTTTTTTTTTTTTTTTTTTTTTTTTTTTTTTTTTTTTTTTTTTCACCCAGGAAGCTTTTTCAAATAAAAAAATTCCATTTTTGAATTGAAAAAGCTTCCTGGATGGGAAGCAAAACATCTTCAAACTTGGAAACAAAGTCCAATGGATTGTTTTTACCTGTTTTTGGAGTGACTATGACCTGGACGACTAAGAATCCTCACCAAAAAACAGATATAAACTTGTTTTCTGTGACTGAATTGAAAGCACAGCAGCTCCATCTGCCTGCCTCAGAGGAACACTCACCTCCTGTTTGAGTGAGGACGCTGGGAGGCGGATGGCCTCTGAAAGCACCCTGTGCATCCCAGCGATGATGTGACTGAGCCTCTCCTGTGGGATGACACTGCTTTCAGCGATCGACTTCATGATCTCCCTGCAGTCTTTTCCCTCCAGTGCACTGACCACAGCTGCACAGAGAACAACACGAAGCTGATCTTTTCTTTTGTAAATAGAAATTACAAACTCACTTGTTTATTTTGCAAGATATATTAACATAGCTGCGTAAAAGTAGCCCAAAGATCATTTTGTAAAACAAATTATGTTGTTTTTTTATTGTATTGTATTTACCTTTGAGAAGTTTTCTAAACAACTCTTGATCCACATCCTTCAGATTTTTCGACATCGACTCTATTTCTGGTGGTATTCTGCCCCCCAAGAAGCTAGTGTCTTTTACGTTGCTTAAAGACATGGCTAAATGAGTCGCTATCGGAGAAAAAATGCACAAAAGAGGCAAGATTGAAGGAAAAGAGAGTGATTGTTTTCATTGACGTGAGAACTTCCGACTTCAGGTCACATGACATGTGACGGATGGCAGTTCTTTTCGCGTTGTCTAGAGTCTCGCGAGAACAGCTTAGTTCGTCAGAAAAGAAAGGATTAGCAAATGGAGGCTGTAGCCATGGTCGCTGTGTGAAAACTAAAGGTTTGTGCGCTGATGTTCGCTTTAGTTTTTACTTGAAACGTTTTCTTTTGTTACTTTTTAAAATATTTTTCATCATAAAAGTTTTTTAGCTACCGCTGTGTCGTTTGGTTACCGTTAGGTGAACAGTTGTTTCACTAGCATCCAGCTAGCGGTATTAGCTAATGTTATTGTTGTCACAGGCTAACGCTGTTTATCCTTAATGGTTCTAAACTGTGATTAATTTGCCTATATAACTGTACTAACACGCCTTGTATTCACAGTATATTTAACGGATGTGTTATTTGGTGATTGCTAATTCAGCGATTTCCTGGCATCTCATTTCCAGTTTACTTGTTTTCAGTAATTATTTACCCCATTATATATAGATAAGTTGTTGATAATTTGACATGTAGGTGTTAATTTTTATCGATATTGTAAATTTTGTTCATAGCTTTATTTCTAAAGTTTAATTCGTCGTATTCTCTTTAATATTAAGAACCCGATTATTTTCCATTGGTTCAGTTTGTTTTTAACCAATGTATTTCTCTACTTTTTTTTTAAGTGATAAGATTTTTAAATTGCAGGTTAAGTTTAATTTTGTAGACGTATTTGCTTGTTGTTACTCAGGCACACGAATCGATACTCTTGCAGAGGTGTCGATGCATCGGCTCTTGGATCGATGCATCAATAAAAAAAAGATAGATATTTACACCCCTAAATAATAATTAATTAAAAGCAAATATTTAATGAAACAAAATGGGTGCATTGAAATGTTAAAGTTAGAAATGTTCTCAACAGACTTGTTTTCCTTGTCAGTGTCCATTAGGACTGATACTTTGATACTAGTATAAAGATGTGCTGCAGGTCTTTTTAACATTAAAATGAAAAAAATAAATGCATTACAAGAATATCCTATTTTGGTGTCAATGCCTTAATAATAGTCAAAGTATGGCAAATACTAAGCAGGAAAACATGCATCCTTTAGCTGTATTTTTATTATGAGATGTGAGTCCTAAGTTGTGATGCATTTTGAATCAAATGAAAATTTAAAATCTTTTTCAGCATTTTACCAGATGATAATTTTACCGCCAGATGGCAGTAATTCTCACACAATGTCCCTTTAAAACAAGATTATAATCCTTACCTGAGTTCTCTCAGACCTTCCTTAAAGATCTAAACTAAAATGATAAGTTTAGGTTTTTTTAACATTGGAAGGCTCAAATAAAAATGTTTAAAATCTTTTTCAGCATTTTGCCCAATGATTACCTATCATTTTTTTTATCCCAGGTTAATGCGCTACACGTGCTAACACATTGATGCTTCCCAAAAAATGACTTAAAGCTGTAAAATTGCTGTGGTTTCAATCAGTCATTCGCTGTTCTAATGGTTCCTTCCCATTGGTTGTTATAGTTATTTAGACTATTTGCAGATTTTGAGGGATCTTTTTAATGTTCCCTGCTTATTTCGTTTCTAGCAGCTATAATGATCAGGCAGTTATTCCAAAAAAAGAAAATTAAAGACAATTCGCTGGACTTTGTTTTCACGTTTGAAGTCATTTAGCTTCCTAGCCAGGAAGCTTTTTCAATTAAAAATGCCAGGAATAGCGTTGATTTTTAGGTTTTTCTTTGTTTTGTTTTTTTAGATTTTGGTATTCTCCTGACATCTTGAATTGAAAAAGCAAAATGTCTTCAAACTTGGAAAATATTTCAAGTTGATTGTTTTTAATTTTCTTTTTTGGAATGACTATGACCTGCATGATTGAGAACCTTCACCAGCAATATACAGAAATGTTTGTTGCTCCATGTCAGTCACTAAATGTAACAGAAATTCACCATTTAAAGAAACAAACAAATGCTGAATCTCTGAGTCTAGGCTTTAGCTTTGAAGCCAACAATAAATAGATAATGAGGCTATCCCTGTTTAGGATTATAAGCTAGACTTTAAGTTGTTTTTCTTTAATATCTAAAACAAAGTGGGGGGGGGGGTCACTTTTCTGGTCACTTTAGTTTATTCTTTGTCAGTATTTAATAACTTAACTCAGGTCTCTTAAGTTATTTTTCTTTAAAACAATTCTGTTATGGTTAAAAAAGTTGATTAAATAAAGATTTAATTGGAAGTCTGTGTTTGTGTTCTTTATTAAAATTAAATCATTTAGCAATATTATAAAAGTCCAGGCAGAGCTGCACATAAAATATGGTTTCAAATCTTTTCAATAATTATCGATATCGATCAATATGCATTTTTTTTATCGATAAGCTTTTTTTCTATATCACCCAGCCCTAATTATGACCTAATTCAATGCCAGAATCAAAAAAGAAAAATGTCTTGTAAAAAAAAAAAAAAAAAAAGTTACCTTGTGCCAAAATGCTGATTTGTAGTTTTGTTTTTCTCTCCTTCCTGTATCAGTTGTAGCGAGCACAGCAGCCATGTCTGAATCTCTGTATGAGAAGTTTCTGGCTCCAGAGGAGCCTTTCCCTCTCCTCTCCCAAAGAGCAAACCTCAGTGACGTAGGAACACTGGATGTCAGCGAGTTCAGCTGTCAGCTCTCATCATGTCACAGAACAGACCCTCTACACCGTTTCCACAGCAACAGGTAAGCAGGAAGTGTCTTTATGCATGTTTGGTATCTTGGTCTCCTACCTGTTGTCTTACTTCCTTATTAAAGCAGCTGTATGAGGAGGAAAGTTCCGGTATGTGTGAATCAATATAAAACTTAATGATATATATGTCTTTGTTTATAGTTTAACTGTCTTTTCTACAACATGATGCAATAAATGGACCAGGTCTTAAGTTCCACTGTGTTAAAACCTTTTTTGCTCTTTCGCACTTGTATTGATATTGTTTATAAGTATGTGTTGCCTTTTTTTCTGTTCAGATGTTGGTAAACAATATATTGAGTTATTGTGTATTTAGGAATAATGGGTCTGAAAATACAGGGTGGTGAGGGGTTTGCTTCTGGATTATCCAGAGATGAGCCCAAAGCTTGATTTATGCTTGACGCATCCACAAGGTCCCCATGGCCAGATTACGTCATTTAGGTCTTCCACGCCCCTCTGCATGGACCTAGGAAAATTTGTAACTACGCAGATGAAACCACGCAGAAAACATGGCCAGGTTTCGCAATTGTAAACATCTGGAGCCATTCCGTGATTTAGATCATAAATACCACAATTAACAGCAGATTGTGGAGAAATAGTCAATACACACTAAGTGTCAGATCAGCAAACCCCCTTTATCCTTTTAGGTTATCCCTTTAGTTTATCCCCGGCCAGAACGCGGAAAGGTGCACAGTGTATAAATGCTGCAGACGCTGTGACGGGCGGCTCATTTTCCGCACGGATAATCCGTGCATCGAGCATAATGAGCTCTTAAGGGCAGATGTGCTTCCCTCAGTTCATGACGAAACAGGTTTCTGATCCTTGATGGTTCCCACTTGAAGCTAACATAGATTCCATTCTATAACTGAAGGTCATGTATTTTATCTTCATTTCAAGAATAATTGAGCTGCGAAAAGAACAGCCTTCATTTTAAAACTCGGCTACTGAGCAGCGTAGTTCCTTGTTTACAGTGCATTTATCTTGAACTAAGAGGAGCAACTTTTCGTGCTATTATTTTCCCACTGGCTGTAAAGCCTGGTTAATCCCAGGAACAATTGGCTTTTAGTGGCAGTGGGAACAGCTCACTGATGCGTGACCTGCGTTAAAATCACCTCTGCTCTGATTGGCATGCTGTGGAAAATTGAGTGCTATGTACAAACGTCAACAAACCATGCCAGTCACTTATGATTTAAAAAAAACTCTGTTTACATTCGATAAACATGGTAAAGCAAAAGTAAGAGCGTTTGGGACAGATAAGCGAGCGAAATGATACAGAACACTGACTAAGCACCAGGCTCCTTCTATGTTGCTCTCCATTGTTTACTTTCCTGATAACTGTCGCTCTGGTGTCATCATCTACGCTAATTCAGCGTGATGCTGTCATCAGACACGCATCAACAGGGGGGGACAGAGGCCATGCAGCTCACCGGCGGGGGGTTAGAACCAGCCTCTATTGCCAAATGTCGATTGTTGGCGGTTTGATCCTTGTTTGAAAACCTGTCTGAAAATGATGTGCCATTAGGTTTTGTGGATATTCCTTTTAAAGTCCACCGGCTCTCTCTGCAGGTGGAACCTCACATCCTGTGGGACGAGCGTTGCCAGCTCGGAGTGCAGCGAGGAGCTGTTCTCCTCTGTGTCTGTCGGCGATCAGGATGACTGCTATTCCCTGCTGGATGACCAAGAACTAACGTCCTTGGATTTGTTTCCGGAGGGCAGTGTTTGCAGTGACGTCTCCTCTTCCATCAGCACATACTGGGACTGGTCTGACAGTGAGTTTGAATGGCAGGTGGGTTTTTTGGAGGTTTCTTTAACATTTACCACTTGTTCCTTAGTTTGTCCTTAAGGTCTATGTGACATTTTTTTTTTTTTGTTCCAGTTGCCAGGAAGTGACATCGCCAGCGGGAGTGATGTCCTTTCTGACATAATTCCAAGTGTGCCAAGTTCACCGTGTCTGTTTTCCAAGAGGAAACCAAAGTCTCACCCTCATCGCAACCTGGATGAACTGCCTTGGAGTGCCATGACTAATGACGAACAAGTAGGCAAAGCCTCAAAGTCTCCATATTGTCAGCCATTTGGAACAAAATAAAAATGTTTGTCTGTTGTCGCGCCTAGGTGGAGTACATAGAGTACTTGAGTCGGAAGGTCAGCACAGAGATGGGCCTGAGAGAGCAGTTGGATATTATCAAGATAATCGATCCCTGCGCCCAGATCTCTCCCACCGACAGCGAGTTCATCATCGAGCTCAACTGTCTCACCGATGAGAAACTCAAACAGGTGAGCAACACCCTGAAATATATACAGGCTACAGTGATCAAAAGCTTCTTCTTCTCACTTAGCTATCAATTAATGACTTAAAGGTCCAATAGAAAGGAGTGCGTCTAGAGCAGTTTTATGGTGTGTTATGGTCGTTTATCTTTTCACGCTAAAAAAGCTCCAAGTAATAAAAATCTACAGAATTTTAAAGTATGCTGGGCGCCTCTAGGGATCCCCAGCTATGGCGTCAGTGTGGTCAAACATCCTCTCACAGCATCAGTTGGTTTAACATACCAAAGTATCAGTGGCTTGTTTTCTCTGTTGTATAACTTTAAAAAAGTGCCTGATGGCAATAAAGCTGATTCAACTTTTTATTTTTTATGAATTTTTTTATTTCATAAAACAACAACGATGTATTTAACGAGGTAGTTTTTTGTATTAAATACTGACTGAAATAACAGAAATCGATTTCTTACATATTATTAAACTCATTTATTAGATATAACAACTGGTTCCTATTAGGTCACTGAATATGAAATACTTGCGACTTCCAGTGAACAAAGATGTGAATCTATCATTGGAAGTTGTGCTAACATACCGTCAGACTATTTTCCACTTTGTTTCAGTAAAGTAGCTGGTAAGTGGGATTTAGCTCTGTTTTTAGTCTAATCCATCAATCAGTGCTGGGACAGACTTTCAGGTTTTAAACAGCTGGTTCTGGTTCTGGTTGCTCTTTGACGAATGTTAAATCTAGGCTCCATGAAGTCATTAACTCACAAAAACCTTCTACTGTGATAATTGCTATTATGTCTTTTCCTATCCTGTTAGAAATGTTTTACCTAAAGTCTGTCTTTTCTATCATCACATTCTCACCTTTCAAACACAGTAGAGACGTTATGCTGCCACGCAGCGTGGCTAAATAGAAGCTACTTAAGAGAACCGTTGAAGTTAATCCAGTTTTTATATTTACAAGCAGAACCCCAGATAGTTCATTTTCCATCATTATGTCCATTAAACAACGCAAACAATCCCGGACCAGATTCTAGATCCATTCATGACGATTCTGCTCCAGCATGCCTCCTTCCACCCTGGTATTACTAGTCTTGCCTATTCTAGCGAGCCTTTGTTTAAGAATGGACAGTGGGGCCCTCTACTGGATGTCTGCAACATTACAACACAAAGAAATGCCTTAAACGGATGTTATTAATTATTGGGATGGAATAGATTTTATTCCAATAAACAATAAATCCACAAATAATCGTATGTTTATTGTTTTCTTCTATACTTGACCTTCTCAGACATTCAAATACACTTTTAAGTTTTTCTGTTTTTTTTAAATACTACAAAGTAGGTATGAAAATCAGGAAAAAACTAGATGTATCACAAAGATCTCCTATAATGAATTGCGGAAACAACCATGTAGCTCTGGTTTGAAACAAAACGAAGTGAGACTGATATAGTTTTCTTCCCCTGTGTGATGCTATCAGGTGCGTAACTACATCAGGGAGCACAGCCCCAGGCTGAGAGCCAGCAGCACCAGAGAGGGCTGGAAGAGGAGCAGCCACAGCAGTGCCAGCACAGGTGGGGTCAGCGCAGTGAGCAGCAGCAACGCCAGTATGGTCAGCTCCGCCAGCTCCTCCACAGGCTCTACTGCCTCCAACTCTGTGGCAGGTGAGGCCCAGCCAGGACGTTTCTACTCTGATCGGAGTTCTTCCTACAATGCTCAATGCTACATCATTCCACACTCTGATTTCTTTATTCTTTACATATTTAACTGGACAATAATGTTTAAAAGCCTCTTATTTTGACCTAAAACAATCTTAACCAGCTAGTTGAAGTTTTCCCAGATGTTTTCAGTTTCATAATGGTGTCCTTTTTTTCCCCTTTGGGATGGACGGCTCTGATTTATCTTGCTGTGTCTCAGGTGGTACAGCCTCAGCCTGCAGTGGAAGCAACATCAGCAGAGCCCACAGTGATGGAAACCTTTCGAGCGCCGCTGAACGGATCCGAGATTCTAAAGTAAGAAACTTTTGTTTTGTTAAGATGGTTTATGTTGATTTTCTGTTCTTTTTCTGTCTCTCAGGAGAAGACGTTTTACTACCGTAATACATGAATTAACTAGAAAAACACCCTGAGAGTGCAAACCTCTGCCAAGCAGCAAATTGTATCGCATATTATGACTTCCACCTATACCTACAACTGGCACATGATCTGGATCATTACCAAATTTAAATGAATTGTTACTTGGAATGAGGCACGACTCTGGCAAAAAAAAAAAAAAAAAAAAAAGATCCAGTCAGAGGTTTCAATTGATCCTGCTAAAAAACCAACAACTCTCCCTTTTCTTCAGTATAATACAGCTGAGGCTGTAACTACTCACTGCTCCCACCCTCTGGTTTAGGGGGGAACTGCTTGTTCCACCAAATATGCCTATCTCTCAATGCAGGAGAATCTTTTAAAACTTCCTGTAACCAGATTATGATTTGGATTATCACCAACAACCTCCAATAAAAAAAAACAACCTCCTTGGCAGAAGTAATAATCTTCACCATTTTGGTGTGAAAAGTTAGCCGCCTATTTAGGTTTCATAATATTTCTTAGTTATAAAAAAGGAACAATACATTAAATGCCATGCAGGAATTTCTTCTAGGAAACTATCTTTTTGGTATGACGGAGTATTAGGGCCAGGCTAGAGATTTTTTTTTATTTCAAGAATAAATTTGTAATATTATGAGGATAAAGTCTCAACATTATGGGAATAAGGTCGCAACATTATGGGAATAAGGTCGCAACATTACGGGAATAAGGTCGCAACATTACGGGAATAAGGTCGCAACATTACAGGAATAAGGTCGTGACATTACGGGAATAAGGTTGCGACATTGCGACATTACAGGAATAAGGTCGCAACATTACGGGAATAAGGTCGCAACATTACAGGAATAAGGTCGCGACATTACGGGAATAAGGTCGCGACATCGCGACATTACGGGAATAAGGTCGCGACATTACGACATTACGGGAATAAGGTCGCGACATTACGGGAATAAGGTCCCAAAGTTACGGGAATAAGGTCCCAACGTTACGGGAATAAGGTCCCAACGTTACGGGAATAAGGTCCCGACGTTACGGGAATAAGGTCCCGACGTTACGGGAATAAGGTCGCGACGTTGCGNAGGTCCCGACGTTACGGGAATAAGGTCCCGACGTTACGGGAATAAGGTCGCGACGTTGCGGGAATAAGGTCCCAACGTTACGGGAATAAGGTCCCAACGTTACGGGAATAAGGTCCCAACGTTACGGGAATAAGGTCCCAACGTTACGGGAATAAAGTCGCTACGTTGCGGGAACAAGGTCGCAGCGTTACGGGAACAAGGTCGCAGCGTTACGGGAACAAGGTCACAACATGTTACGGGAACATGGTCGCAACGTTACGAGAACATGGTCGCAACGTTACGAGAACATGGTCACAACGTTACGAGAACATGGTCACAACGTTACGAGAACAAGGTCACAACATTTTAATAAGGTCCAAACATTACGGGAATAAAGTTGCAGCGTTACGGGAATAAACCAATTGTAAAAGTAATATTAGGAGCATAAAGTTGAAAAATTTTGAGGTCAACTTTACAGTTTTTTCCATTTGGAAGGCCTCCTTGTCATCACTCTAATCTTTAGCTTCCTATCAGATCCAACTCTAAAATCTCTGCTAAATGTTTGTATTATTTCCTGCGAGAAGAAATGTTCGTGAAATAAAATTCAAACCTTAATCTGCTGAATGTAATAAATGATTTGGTGTTCATTGTATGGAAAATGCTGGAACAATCTGGGAGTGTGACGTCTCCGTCTTGTTCAGCCCTGGTTTCCATTGAGTCGTCCATGTCCAGAACTCACCTCTCGTCTCTCCCTCCTCACTTTTCAGAAACGATCAAAGCAGCGTAAGCTCCAGCAGAAAGCCCTCCGCAAGCGGCAGCTGAAAGAGCAGCGGCAGGCCCGCAAAGAACGCCTGAGCGGCCTGTTTCTGAACGAGGAGGTCCTGTCGCTACGGGTGACGGAGGAGGACGATCACGCCGATGACCTGGACATCCTGATGTGACACCAGTGAACCAATCAGTGCTCCCTCTAGGCCTGCAAGCTCCTGCCCAGTCCGATGCTTTGGAGCCCGTAGGGTCTGCCGACGTTCCCCAGGCTGCCTCTGCGCTCCTAAAGCGATTAGTCACAGCAGTGTGCTTGGCAGCATTTGCTTGTAGTGGCTATAACTTAGCTCGACATAATACTGAACATGCTAGTGCTTTACCTGTCTCCTGCTGCTACGTATCCCTGCTAATCGCTGTGATGCTTCGATCTCAGTGCAGCCTGCTTAGAACGAGAAGCCCGCAGGTCTGCGTCCGTTAAACTAAGACCGATCCTTTTATCTGTCAGCTGCTGCTACTAAAACCACCTCAGACAGGAGGACAGATCAGCAGTCACTTTTTATTTTGGACAAAATATTTCCCATTGTTTAAGAAAATCAGCTCTTCATTTCTCACACTCCTTTTTGCTTTGTTTGTGATTAGCTAACTAAATTTAAGTTGTTCTTAGAGGTGAGCTGGTCTGTCTTCCTATCTGCTGAGCGTTGTGGACTCATTTCTCTAAGGCTTAGATGGAGCACTGAACCCCTGCATGTTTAAATCGCTGCCCCCACCAACACCCTTTAGGGGGCAGTAGTTATTAACCTGCTTCTCAGTTTATTTTAATGTATCCTTCACTAAAACGACTCGTCTCGGTTGTAAATAGTTGGTCTCATGTCCTGCTTAGTGGCGTCAGCTCAGTTCGCTCTCTGTTTATTCCTCCTGGGAAGTTTTTGGTTGTCGCAGCCGAAAGCTGCCATATTTGTTCTGTCTTATAATTCTTTTTATCACATTCTCAAACTCAGATCTTTGTTTCTGATCTGAGCTGATCTTTGGATTGGAATGTGCATCTGCTGTATGTTTTAAAGCTACAAAATGATGTTACACCACAAAAAAACCCTAACTCTAACAGGATTGTTTTCATTCTTTTGACATTTCTAGATATTTTTTTTTGTTTTGTTTTTTCTCATTAAGCTGAGCTAAACCGCCGCAGTTAGCGCCACAAAGCCTGCTGCTTTTACATGTACTGTTCATAAAGAAATATATTAATGACAACAGTTATGTTTAAAAAAACAGGTTTATGTCTTCTGTAGCAATGAAATATTAAGATTCTATTTTGGAAATTTAAATAATTTTGAAACAAGTGTGATTAAAATAAAGTTTGTGTGAATAAGGTACCAAGAACTCCTGAAAATAAATGAATTTAAAAGTGACGTCTGTGTAAGAATCTTATTTCTAGGAGGATTTATTTACAGTGTGTAACCGGCTGGAATTCAGACTATAAAAAAAATCAGAATCAAGGTAAACTCATCAAATATATCTGAATTTCAAGAATAGTACATGTTGGCTTTATTGCAGCATGATGGGCTGTTTTTGTTTTTTGAACATTTAAACCGATAAGACGCTGGGCAGACATCAGACCGATTGAGAGTCTGTCATGGGGACACATCCCCTGCTTAAGCTAACGGTCCTGTTTTGGACTAAGAGGACAACAAATATAAAACCATATTTTATATGAATAGTCATTTATATTACTCTGTAAGCTTCTCTTTGTTTCTTGTAAGTGCAGCGTCCGTAAATTATTTGATGGCTGGAGAATCACCCAAATATACTACAGGATGAACAATTGTCCTGTTTGCTTTTCTTGTGCTCTATAACCCCATGACAAAAAAAAACCAACAAAAAACCAATTAATTTTCCCATCTTCTAAACCTCAAAGTGTCTGTAAGCCTACTCCGTCGAAAAATACCTTTGCTATACAAAGAGAAGCTGATCTAATGTTTTATTTAATACAGAAGATGGCAAATTATTCAAGCAAATAAAATCAATTCAACATCACTAACAGAATAAGTTCAAATGGAAGCAAATACAGTAAAATAGTCGATGTTAAGCAGCAATAAAGATAAAGGCTATAAATTATGATTCCAGGAGCTTATGAGAGAAAAACCATCACAAACTTTTAGCAAATGGGATGTGACTATTATAAAATAAAAACAACAAAACAAGTAAAATAGGAGCATTAAATGCAAATTTTCCAACACCTTGACTGCACCTTTAGAGTTAACCAGTTTCAGATGCTTAGAATATAAGTAAAAATTCTATTCAGTTTATTTCTATAGCGCCAATTCACAACATGTCATCTCAAGGCACTTTACAGTTCACCTAGATCATACAGTCAAATTAATCCAGAGTTTTCTATCTAAGGAAAACCAGTTGATTGGATTGACTCCTTGACTTCAATGCAATC
>NW_015150736.1:127323-146826 GCF_000732505.1 Cyprinodon variegatus
TTAACAGGAAGAAACCTCCAGCAGAACCAGGCTCAGTGTGAGCGGCCATCTGCCGAGGCCGACTGGGGTTTAACTGTAAACCAGCTCCACAGGTGGCCCCCCGTCCAGGAGACACATGTCCAGGCCATCTATCATTCCATTCATCTGGACTCACAGTCCAGTCTCCCCCAAACACCATCTTACATCTGGGATAAAGGATTTTAAGCTCCATTATGAGATTGGTTATACTTTGGTTATACTTTCCAGAAACCCTTTGCTTTGAATTTTATTATTGTTTTTACAGACATAATAACTTTTACTTATTTTAATCTGTCTATTTTAAATATTTCTTATTTTGCTCTCTCTCCTGTAAACAGTTGCACAGAGCAAGAAAATAATTTCCCGCCAGGGATTCATAAAATAATTCTGATTCTTATTCATTCTCTGATTTTAAAAACCACAGTTACCCAGTTTTAGGCTCTATGTGTTAAAATGTCCAGATAGAAGTAGGAAGATTTATAATCACACTTTATCCAACCACTGCAAGTAAATCACAGGTGTTTTGTTTGGATTTATTGATGGAAGAACGCAGAAACTGTATTGCTGCAGTTCTTTTGGGAGACTCTAGAGGGCAGCAGCGGCTCCTGGTGTTTATGTCAGAACTCCTTTCTCTACGGCTCTATCAGGAAGTGACGCAGTGTTTGTTTACAGCCGAATCTTTTGGAGCTACATCTGCGGAGGTTTTATTTGTTTCCACCGCAGCTTCTCCATGGGGGGCCATGGGGTTGTGGGGAACCAGCCTGACTCCATAGACTACTCTGTGCATGAAGCCTGGAATGAAGCTACCAACGTTTACCTGCTGGTGATCCTGGTCAGCTTCGGCCTGCTCATCTACGCCAGGAAGTAAGCTCACACGACAAACTCACATTTTAATTGAGAAAATAGTTAAAGGCCTCCACAACCAGCACCAGTTTATTGCCCTTGGTTTTTTAATTCGACATTATGTAACACTTGTTATACGGCTGTACTATGGTAATCAGTTGGGGGTGTTTTAGAATATATTAATGCTAAGTATTTATAAAAGAACTGGTTTTATACTTATTATATTTAAGCTATAAATTCTACTTGTTTAGAAATAATAAAAATAACAAGCACAATTCAATTCAGTTTATTTCTATAGCGCCTATTCATAACACATGTCATCTCAAGGCACTTTACAGTTCACCAGATCATACAGTCAGATTGATTCAAAGTTTTCTGTCTATGGAAAACCAGATTGCATCGACTCATTGACTCTTCAGCAATCCCTCACACTAAGCATGCTTGTAGCGACAGTGGAGAGGAAAAACTACCTTTTAACAGGAAGAAACCTCCAGCAGAACCAGGCTCAGTGTGACTGGGGTTCAAGGAGACAGAAGCAGAGATACTATGGCAAGCCGTTTTAACATAAATTCGGTTGTACCGCCTTTACATTCAAGATATCTCAAATTGTTTTATGACCAGACGTTTTTGCGATTTAAGATATCTCTAATTATATTTTGACTAGTCAAAATACCTATTCGGGATATTTACAATTACATTCTGACTATTAGAAATGACGTCAGATTTACCATTAACTTGTATGGAGACGTCAATTTAAGATATCTAGAATGAATTACTGACTATCTGAAATACACATTTCAGATATCTACAATTAAATTACGACTAGTCATAAATTAATTTCAAGATATCTCGATTTTAGTTTTGACTAGTCATAATTCTAATTAAAGATATCTCAAATGCCAAAATAGTTCATAATATCTTAAATGTATTTTAGGATAGGAGATATGCAGTTTGGAATAGTGAAAACTCAATTATAGATATCTTAAAAGTAAATAATGACTAGGCAAAACAAATTTAAAGATATCTTGAATTGTAATTTCGAAATTCCTTTTAAGATATCTCTAAATGAGTTAAAGATATCTTAAATTGACATTCTGACCAGTCAAAATGTGTAATGATCTTTTTAATGGGCTTCCAGGAGGATCATTGCTAAAAAATTCCTTACTGTCAGTTTAATCCAAAGGAGGAAAAGTTAAAGCAGCATGTGACGCTTTAAATGACAAATCCGGTGTCGTAATTTGAGATATCTTGAAAGGAATTTTGACTAGGCAAAATGTAGTTTAAGATATCTTGAATTATTATTCTTCCTAATCAGAATGTAAATACACATATCTTAAATTACCATTCCGGATAGTCAAAATGGACGCAGAGAGATCACTGTGGGGGAAAAAAACTCTTTAATGAGAGAGAGACTATAAAACATGACCACAGGTTTACCAAAATAAAATTTTAGACCAGAGAAATGACTCTGGTTACATACAGCCCACTTTAACAGGCGTTCGTCATCATCATCATCATCATCATCATCATCATCATCAGGAAGGGCCCCAAATTAGTTAAAAGAAGCTTTTTATAAATCTGTCACACCATAAACATGTTTTAAACGATCAGACACCACTGTCTCCAGCGTAATCGACGTAATAAACATGTTCTAAGATCAAGGACAATCAAATAGACACTACCAGAGCTTTTATCTGTTAAGAATGATCAACTCTGTCTGTTTGCTACCAGTTCAGTTCCAGAACCTTCTTACTTACATGATGAGAATTACTTTTAACTGCACAGAGAGCTTGGGGAAACATTAGCTTGGCACAGGGGTGGGCAATTGCAGTTCCTGGGGGTCGGTATCCTGCAGCTTTAAGATCCATCCTTGGTCCAACACACCTGAATCAAAGGGCAAAGTTACCTCCTCATTGTGTAGTCACTTCCTCCAAAATCCTCTCAATCATCTAATTATTTGATTCAGTTGGGTTGAACTAAAGGCACAGCTAAAAGATTCAGGATACCGGCCCCCAGGAACTGGAACTACCCACCACTGGCTTAACAGGTAGATGACATCAGGGTGAAACAAGCATTTTGGTTTACAATGCTAAGGAATAATCCTAACAGGGTTGAAATGTTTGAACATAAGAGTCAATTTGTCAACTTGTTTTAGGTCTGGACTTTTCCATCGGCTCTTGTTTGAAATGTTAAATACCTAAACCAGTCAAAGCAGGACAGAAATATTCTACAAATGAGCCACCATAAAAAAAAAAAGGATCGCTAAAAAGAACTTAAGACTCACTTTTTTTTCTGAACCGTTTGTCTGTGATCCAACCAGAAACAAGAGGAAGATCATGCGGATCTTCACGCTGCCTCCCACCGTGGGCAGCAGCCCGGAGCCTAACTTCTACGACAGCCTGCAGAAGGTCCGCCTGCGGCAGCAGCTGGAGATGTACTCTCTGGGTGAGCCGAGCGCAAACAGAGGGTTAGCTTAGATCACTGATACAGGAAGAGGACAGAGTCTCTGCTAAACGTTCACTGAACCTTTCAGCGTATTTTAGAGCCGCTTTAATGTGACTGATGTTTTTTCCACATTATTTCATGGCTTTTGAACAGCAATCATGTCTTTATTTAAAAACCAGCTTAGTGTTTTGAGAGTTTTTTACATTTCTCATCATCTCTGTGATTTTTCTCAAAAGTTAGCATTGATCTGTGCATTAGCTTATAACATGTTAACCATGTTTTGTCTTCTAGAGCAGTGTTTCCCTAGTCTATTAAACTAGCCCCACCCGCCAGCAGCCAAAATAATTTTTGCCTGCGAGTGGTATAGCCTCCATCAATGCCCCCGGCCCTAAATCTCCAGAGCCAATCACAACGCAGAGATGTGATTCGAATTTCTGGATGCAAAGTGGGCGGGGTTTTGAGAGCGTGACGACAAAGCTGCGTGACTCTGGAGAAAGCACAACAAGGAACTAAAGCTACGGTGCACAACTGTGTTAGAAAATGAAGCAGATAGATTTGCCGTCACAGGTCGTAATCATATACTGATGATGTCAACTTACCTCGGCTATATTCTGTGAAACTGCGACAGATATCCTTGTCTGTGTTCTGGTGGAGCTTCTTCAAGTCTTTCAGTGTTTTCGAGGGAGTAGGCTCCCGAGCTCTCTTTTCAGCAGCTGTTGGTTCTGTGGGGGTTCCTGCTTCCACCTCATTTTCAATCCACCTCCAATAAATTGGCAGAATCTCTTTCCAGTCTATTCAGCACTGTTGTACAAACTCGACTGACTCGATTGGATTTCCCTGGTGTAATCAAAACGCTCACTCCAACTGTTGTCTGTCTGCCACTGACAACGATTGATTTGAACTTTGGAAAAGATGTGTACAGTGGTGTAGTACACCGGCTACTCTGTCTTTTTTGCCCAAACGACAACAATAGTCCAACTCCATGATCTGAACAACTTATCCACTGCAACATCACAGGCTTCCTGTTACGCTTTCTAGGTCACAGTCAGTTGGCCTCATTGGTCAGAGCGTTGGCCAATAGGCACAGACAGCGGTTAAAAAAACAATGGGTTGTTCTCATCAACAATCTTCCAATGTCTCATTCATCAGGGCCAGACTAAATTACACATTTAATCTCACATTTAGTCTAGTTTATCAGGCTAGTGTTTCCTAAGTGGGGTTTTTTGCACCCCTAGTGGTCCGTGAGTGTATTGCAAGGGGTACAAGAAAATATATTATTTCTTAAGGTGGGCTTTGAATGTGCAATATTTTCAATCGTTGCACGCAGCTACAGCTCAAACTGAATGACGAAACTGCAGGGTTTAAAGTTCACAGCTCGCGATGCATGTTCTCAGCGGTCCGACGCTCAGATGCGATCTTACGCCGAGCGACTGAAATTCAAACATGTTTTATTTTCTCCTCGTCGCGAGAGGCTGATCGCCAGGCTGAAAGGCGGCCTGATCCAAGGATTTTCGCACCACTGGAAAAACAATCTAGAAATAAATAGAAATTTCTTAGATTAAGTGTATTTACCCTTATTTTGTGTAGGTAAATGAGATGATTTGCCAATGGAACAACTATTTTTGCTCTTAAAACAAGATATTTAGATAAAATGCACTTGAAATAAAAGTGTGTTTTCTTATTTTAAATGTTAATTGTCTTGTTCCATTGGCAAAACCTTTCCTTTACCTTCTCAATTCAAGAACAAATGCACGTTTTTAAAGAATAAATTACTTATGGAGATTTAGATTTTTTCCAGTGTGCAGACTGGGCTCAAAGGAAAATATAGTACAGGGTACGCCCGGCTTTAGTTAGACAAATAAAATAGAGCTGGGATCGGTTTTGCTTTGTGAGGACCCAGTTGAAAAATTAAACAAGATTTTATCAACCATAAAGTTAGTTTTTCTTTGAGTTCAACCTTCAGCTGTGACACACATGAGAACCAAGCAGAGGAACATCCTGGATGTAAAGAACAGCCTGGGATCAGCTGTTTTTCACACTGAGCTATCGGAGCTCATCAAAGCAACTTGAAAACAAAATAAAACTATAAATAATAATAATATAAAATAATCTGGATATAATTTTTGTTCTGTATTTTATTCCCAATTCACCAGGTTTAAGTGTGATTATAAGGGAGTCACTCCAGTTTTATAAATACAGGTTTATAATAGGATTTTATTTTGTATGTATTTCGATTCCTAACTTACTTCCAGGAAACATATTTATGTTTTTTTTTGAAGTGGAAAGAATAAAATTGCAAAACTTAAATGCTCAAATTAAAGAGATAGATAATAGGATAAAACCCACAAGATTACATTAAAAAAATTATGATAATAATAAACAAAAACTTTACGAACATTAAACTGTCCAATTGTGGCTGGGACAAACGATCTTCTCTATCTCTTCTTCTGCTTCTCACAGAGGTCAGTCTCGAAATCTTTATTTCAGTTATTGTACGTTCAACATTTGGACAATCATCAATACTTTTAACTGAGGGATGAACTTATGGTGAAACAAAATCCCGAAAGGGGAACACAAGTCAAAAAAGGTTGGGAAACACTGTTTTAGAAAATAAGCGCAGATGTTTTATGATCCATTTGTTCTCTGTAGCCAGGAAGTTTGACCAGCAGCAGCAGCCAGAGAGCGTCCAGCTCTCCATGGAATGAGAGGAGGAGGTTTCACGCTTCCGAGGATCCGGAACAGATGGAGGCGGACTTCAGACGCTCCTTTTGAAGAGTTTTCCCAACTTCCCGCCTGCACACACTGCTGGATGGATGAAGGGACTTTTGCAGAAGCTTCCAGCTGTGCAGCGTTTCTCCACCTTTTAGGAAAAACGGCTTTAAAAAAACGTTAAGAGGGAAAATCAGAAGGAGTTTAACAGACCTGAATATTTCGTTTATTGTCAAAATATTAGAATTTAGTATTGGAATGATTGAAACTTTGCTGAGTAATCAACCTTTATTGCTATTATTTAATCAAGTGTCAGTTTTTGAATATCTTAGTTCTTGATGGTTGGACTGAAACGTCTCTAACAGGCTGGATGCTGGGAGGGAAAACAGTGATGCTGATATTCCAGTAGAGGAATGATGGGAAGCATAAAGAAAAGCACAGGCAGAAACTATTAACACACATCTGTAACTGCTACTGTATAGAATAGATATAAAGGCATCATTTTGCTTTTCAGGTCATGCATATCAAATACAAGGTGTTTTCTATTTCATTGTGTTTGCTGATAAATGTAAATGTTTAGCCAGGAAGGAAAAAAAATATATATCAGAATATTGTAAGTTTCCAAATCTAATTTACCCCAAAATTCATTATTCATCCCAAAAATGTATATAAATTTGAGTAATAATTAGCTAAAAGACACATGGATCTTTATTATATTGATGGTAAATATCCTTATATAGGGAGATGGCTTTCTGAATTGTCTATAACAACAAAATTGACTTAATAAAGATAAAATTCTACAAAATTTGGCACCCTTTTAATGAATATATTGCAACAAAGTATCTAAAAAAACACAATAAATGAAATGATTTATGACATTTGGTCTCTTGAACTCTCCAAAAAAAAAATATATATATAATAAAATCCAGCAAAATGTTTAGTTCTTTTTTTATGCATGTTCCAATCTGGAAATACAGCTTAAATATGAGTTGAATTGAGCCCTAAATGTGAATGCAGAAATACAGACCATGTTCTTTGTAGTTACATGTTTAAATCGTATGGAATCCATTTTTCTAAAATGTTTGGAAATGTGCCGTCATCGATGGATAAATCCCACAGAATGAAGCTGATGTCAGATTTGGTTTATGGCGGTAATATTCCTGCATCATCAACCTTCTCTGCAGCTGAGATGTTGGACTTTCTCTCTGGATCATGTTTGCTGAGCTTTGCAGGTTTTTATTGGTGAATGTCTGCAGAGAATCTGTATCTGCTCCCCAGAGGAGGGATAGAAGTTCGTCTGAACGCTCTTTAAACTCTGCTCTTTATTATGTGAATGTGGCTTAGACTCATGCATTAATAAAATGTTAATAATACTCTGCTTTACTGCTTTCTGGTGTCATTTTCTAAAGTTCTGCTTTATGTAGGAGGATTAATGGTTGTTTAGTTTGTCATGAAGGAAATAGGAAATCTCATGGTGTTTGACAGACTTCAGCCGGTTATGTGCATTCCTTTCTTTTAAAAGTTAAACTCAATCCTGCTGCTTTCAAGAAAGAAAAGACACGATGCTCCAAATGTTAAGAATTGGGGACCAAATTAGAAGTGAGCGCCAACATTTCGGTCCCAAGAGTGGATAAATAATCAACCAGAATTAAGGCAGGAGTTAGTTGATAGCAAATTCTCCTGCTTGGATGCACATGTTTGAGGATGTGTGTATATTTACAGCCAAATGTGGAGGAAAACCAAACAAAATTGAACATTTGCATCCAGTTCCTGTTTTAAAAAATATTTGAAGCTATTAATTTGTTTTTAAGTTGTGAAAAAGAACAGTATGATGATCAATTTGGTAATTAGGACATAATCAGTAGGACTCGGTTTTATTTTCCTTTGTATAGTCCAGTATTGACTCATTAAAAAAAAAAAAAAAAATATATATATATATATATATCCTCATGCACAAATACTTTGAGACAGTCAAAGCACTCAAAATGAATGTCATGAGTTCAGCTTGTTTATGATGGTTCAAATGAAGTATTACACATGATTAATACAAATATTTATAATTTTACTAATGCACTAAGTTAGGGTTATTTCTTCTGACAATGTCCCCCATATCCAGTTCAAGTTAGTTCTGTGTGATTATATCCTTTACTGAATAGAAAATCAATTAGTTTTAATAATCTGATCAAATCTATAACAGAGTTAAGTCTCTGTAACAGTGACATCTAGTGGCCATTGCAGGTAAATGCTTTCTTTGCTACATTGCTGTCGGAAAGTTTTTTCCCCTTTGTGGATTTAGTTTTTTTTCTTCCATATTTGTGAACATTTTCAGTTTTCCATATTACCCTGAAACGAAGCAAAGGCTCATGTTTGCAGAGTAAAAAAATATCTGTAGGAAAGTTTCCCCGACTGAGACAAAGATGGAGTCCCAACTTTAACCAGTAGGGGTGCTAAACCTCAGTTACAGGTTTAGCACCCCCTGACGGCAACAAGCAGCACTGCAGTGGAGCTAACTGAACCAGACTCCCTCGGTGTTCTGGTAGGGTGACCAGGTTTGGGTTTCTGAAAAGGAGGAAACTTTTTTGGAGGGGGCGGCTGCTGACTGGACCGGACCAGGCCCCAGCCAGGGGACAGAGCGACCAAACCCTGCCTTGGAGCCGCCTTTGTCTAGGATACCGTCACCGGGTCGGGTTCGGTTGCTCAGTTCCCCGCTGGCTCCCTGTTTCGACTACGTGCTGCACTTTAGTCAACCAAAATCACACACGATTTTGAAATTCCCCACGAACATTTTTTTTTTCAGGTATGAAAAGTAGGACATGTCCAGGGAAAAGAGGGCATCTGGTCGCCCTAGTTCTGGTTCTGATACCAGACCACTTTGGACCAGCAGATTAAGAAGTCATGGTGTTCCTGGTAAATTCAAGGCCACAAAATCCTACCAAAAACCAAAATATGTCTGATCCATGGGCGATTCTAGACTGGGGCCAACAGGGGCCCCCGTAGATCATGTCCTGAAGAATAGTGTTGCACCGATACGATACCAGTATCGGGCGGGGTCCCTATCCAGTACTAAAATGGTGGCATCGGTATCGGCGAGTACCAACAGATAGGGCCCCGATACCATCTTGAGAGCCAAAAGTTTCTTCAACTATTGTCACCCATTCCAGTTAGGCAATAAAAAGTTCTACTGGGTTCACTTTATATTAGTCTTTTTCCTGCTTCACAAAGGAAGGCAGCAGCTCGACAAAACCATGATGGTAATTATTTTACATCCAAGTAGTATGCAGTTCTTCATATATACACACACACATCAATTATAAACAGATGGTTTCGGCCAATACTGCACAGCCAGGTATCGGGGCCAAAAGATGGCATCGGTGCAACTCTACTGAAGACATAATACTCAAAGGAATTCTAATGATAATATGCGCTGAAACAGAAATGGTTACTGATAGGTCCTTTGGAATGCATTTAATTTCTTTTTCTTAACAAATTCTGTTTTACTTATTATCTAAAAATAATAAGGTGATAGCTTCAGTAGAATTTATATAGGATCCCAGTTTCCATCTGCTAAAATTCAAAGCAAATAAACAAAAGCTTTATGTCAGATTTTATAGAAAACAGTAATTCTAACTTAAGTCAAAAATATGTAAAATTCCTAAATTCTGAATGTATATTGACCTAATAAGAAATTAATTAAACCTAATTCAATAGAAATTTCATTTTATGCAGCTTAATATATTTGAATCCCTTGCCTTTTTTTTTCAATTTCATTCTTTTCTGTGCCCCCATGAAAACATGCTGGCCCCATCGTGGCCCCCTGGTACATTTGGTCTAGAACCGCCACTGATCTGATCTGTTTGCTAACAACTATTAGCTTAGTTAGCTCCACTGTTTAAGGGAAGCTCAGACTGCCGTAAAGCAGTGCTATGGGTAACATGACTGTAACGGATCCACACCTCTCAAGTTACTTGAGTTTTTGATGAGAGCAGCCTACATACAATCTGAATGATGTATACTGACGTGAAGAATTATTTAAAACATTTCAAATCATGCCAATACTGGGGTCTAAAGCTGCAGAAAAAGCTCATTAGAACGCTCAAACAGGGAAGGGGTGTCATGGTCAGGTCCTCAGCAGAAAGAGAAACAGACATTAAAACTTTTGCATTGGAACGATGAATAAATCCCTTTTCTATTCGACTGAAGTATCCAGGTGGAGGAGAAACGATCATAAAGAAATCAAAGCCGATTCCTTTGAGCAGAATTTATTTTAAAGGAAACAGTTCGTCAGTGATCCATTGTTCCTGCTGCTTCCTTTGTTCGACCACACAGCAGCTTGACTCCTGTCTGCTTTATGACAGGAAACGGACATCGTTTATATTCAAGAGGAAAAATTCTACCGAAAAATCTGGGCTTCTTTGAGCAACTTATTTCTTATAAATGGAAAACTTAACAAAAAAACAAACACATAAAATACTTTCCCTTACACTCATTTGTACATTATTGATAGCCTCTGCAGTGTAAACAATGCTCTGGTGCATGCACCTCTTTGGAAACGCCTCCTTGCATGAAATCGTTTCAACTTGGCAAGGCCGAACAACTGGCAATATTTACAGAAATCTCCAGAGATGAAACGTGCAAACTGATCTCTTTTGTTTTCCTCAAGAGGAATCAGGAGCATCAAAGCTACTAGTTTGGATAAAAAACACAACGCAATTATATACAGACGAAGCTGGCAGCCAGCAGCAATAAAACAAGAGGCAGCAGTAAACCCAGCTGTATTTGGTCATAGCAACAATATTTGCATATTTAAGTGGTTCAGCAAAGCGGAACGCTGATCTAAAAGGCATCGTGCTTCACTGAGGGATGCAGCCCCTCAGCTGCGGGGACAGACGTCCACGCTGTCAGTGGGTAGCGTGGCGGCGTAGTCGGAGCTCCAGTCTCTCAGGAAGAGTTCCTCCGCTTGGCTCTGCAGAGTCTGCTGGCCCTCGTGAAGCTCGGCGCCTGTCTGGTTCACCACCAGGCCTACGCCTGCTGTGTGAGTGAAGTAGTTCTCAGACCAGTTGGATGTCCCTGTGAACAGAAACACCTTCAGTTTGGATTCTCCAACAGGTTTATTCTGGTTTTTTTCTCCATCTACCAGTTTAATAAACCCACCAATGTAGAGCGCTCTGTCTGTCACCATGTATTTGGCGTGATTGACACGTGCAAAGGGGATCTTCATCTGCTCCGCTGTTGAAGGCACCGTAAAGATTTTCTGCAAACAGAAACAGAGCTGAGGTAAACCTTCTGTTTCTCCTCTCGTTAGGAGCGTCTCGGCTGCGGAGCTGATCGTCGTCGTACCACGTCAACATTGCATTTCAGAGGAGGCCTGCTGAGCACCAGCAGGGACTGCAGGAAGGTGAACATGGAGGCTGGCGAGTGCTCCCAGCAGCTGACCATCAGTCTCACCTGCACCCCTCTGGTGCAGGCTGCAGCACGCAGGCTGGAGTCGATGGCGGGCCAGAACCTGAACCAACAAACGGAGATAAAGCTCCTCATTAGGATTAGGATTTCTGAGGTAGTGGAAAATCTATTATTTATAAAAAATAAAAAAAAATTGCTGCTAAAAATTTTTCTGTATACCTGACTGGCTCTGTGTACTGAGACAGAGGGAGGTAGTCCATGACAGAGATGTGAATGAACCTCTGGGCGTCTTCGATGACGGACAGGATTGTAGAGAGGTCATCGGAGCGTCCACGCGCTGAGATCGGTGGAGGTGCGCTCTGCAGGAGGACGGAGTCGGCACGGTGTGTAAAAAGGGTTTTTAAATCTTTAAAAACGTGAATCGTTGGTGGAATGGCGAACTTACAGACAGGTAAACCTGGGCAGGGACTCCGTTAAGCTTCAGCTGCAGAGGGTTGTCGGCGCTGGACAGTGCAGAGAGCCGAGCGGGCCAAAATGGTGGGAGGGTTCCTCTGTTGGCGCCTCCGATGGTCCAGTACACTCCGAAGATCCGGAAGGCATCCTGAGCCAGGCAGCTGCAGTCCTCCACCGACAGACCCACCTCCTTCACCTACGGTGGCCAAAGCGTAGATCAGAGTGTGCAACTCCGACACAGACTGGTCTGAATCGGACACGATGTGAGCTGAACTGGTATCGGGGGTCAGATAAGGTCACCAATACGATCACTGCATATAGACATGATTACTAGTATTTTCCTTTAAATAAGATTCCAATCAATTCTAGATCCTTCCTGTTTCTTTTTTTAACAAGTGGCTCTAAAAATTGCAGATACTTGGACAAAGTGGAAATCCTTGCCGGGACCCTGGTTCCAGGGGGGCTGTGCCTGAAAGGCCATTTATTTTGATCTGTACCATTGGAAAATTAAATTTCCATATCAAACAACTGATTTTATATTAAAAGCCAAAACACTGCAGGACCAGATATAAATATTCCCAAAGTACGTATTTAAAGCCTTTTTCAGCTTCAAAACTAAATGCTAAATGACAATTTGCTTATTATTATTGTTGAATATTAGAGATTTTGCAGAAATATTTTTATACATTGTTTAGCTTTACTTATATATTTCTACCCCCTTTATAGAATAGAAAATCCCTTTATTGTCCCACAATGGGGAAATTCACAGCAGCAGAAATATAAATAATAATATAAAAACATAACAGGGAAGAGTTAAAATATAAACAATAAAATACTGTACTGTAAAGTGTTTTAACAATATCAAACTGTGAACTTGGAGAATAAATAACCAATATGCAGCTATGGACATTTTTACTGTAATGGATATTTGAAAATAGCAGCAACATCAGAGATGTGCAGAATGACAGCAGCAGGTTATTTAACTGACTAAGGTTTCTATCATTACATTTGATTTTACTTGTTCCTGCTCCCGGTGGTTGGAACCTTTATTCCACTCTGGATTCTAATGAGTATAGTCTTTGTTCACTTTACAATAAAAAAATAATAAAAAATACAGTTTTGAAAAGTTTGGTATTCATTCTTTTCCTGCTTTGTGTGTCAACTGTCACAGTTACTAAACGACAGAGTATAGGCGGTAAAAGCCGCTGAAGGCTGGACCCGTTTGAATTCACAGCCAAAACTCTTCCGGTCTCCTTATTTTCAAGGCCTGCAAGGGATCCAGTCCAGGTAGACCACGTCCTTGGAGGACGCAGCCCATGAATTCAAACACAGCCTCTGTACTCTTTGAGCCTGCCCTACAGGGTATCATAACAGACACAGTCGAATGCCTCTTTTAGGTCCACAAAACATGAGGGCAAACTCCCATGAGCCCTCATATGTAAATGTGTTCAAATGAGGTTTCAAAACATAAAGGTTCATGTGAAAATCCATAAGATTACATCAGAATTCATTGGTTTGATATTTTCATATTAGTTGAAAATAACTATGTTATGATTTATAGTAACGTTCACATGAAGTTAGATGTTCAAGGAATTTTATTTAATTTAGCTACTGACTCAATTGGTTTTGTCTCCTTTATAAAAACAGAATTATGGAACAAAAGTTTTAGCCTACAAAATAAGGAGTTGTGTTTTTTATGCTCCAATAAATGGTAAAGGGCATATAAATTTGCATACGGACCTATTTATAACAACAAGAGCCGCAGCCTATAGGTAAGAGGTTAGAGTAGTTTGGTTATTTATGGAAGACATAAATCTGAGATAATTTACCAAACTGACCAGCTGAATGATCCAGCACAAAGTTTTGGCCCGACCAAAGGATGGGCAACTTAGTGTGACGGTATGTTTGGTTTATTATAGCATTTTGCATTAATTCCTTATAAAGAAAACATCCATAAAGCTCACCTGTCTTGCAGCAGTCATGCATCTAAACCTCTATGAAGTGGAACATTTCTGTTAGCCGCTGTACCTGACTGAGAGAGCGCCAGTCCATGTTAGCGCTACCCAGGTAGAAGTGCTTCTGGTCCACCACCCACAGCTTGGTGTGAACGATGCCTCCAGTCACAGCGTTGAGGTCCACCTCTCTGACTTCAGCACCTTCCACACACAGCATGGCAGATTATTCTCCAGATCTCCACAGCTTGCCTCTACAGTGATGAAAACCTTACCTGTGGCAGTCAGTTCTGCTGTGTCCTGGGTTGATGTCTGAGGGGCGTTTACAGCAATCTGGAGTTTTACACCTTTGGATTGGAGCTCCTTCAGCTGCTCAAAGACTTTTCTCCCCTGTGAAATGAAAGACCACAGAAGCATGGAAACTCCCACTAACAGGTGAGGCATTAATGCCAGAAACCTGTTCATGCTGCTACGCTCACCTGTGAGTCTGAGGGGTCAGAGGATTGGACATCGCTGTCCCGTAGTGTGAAGTAAAAAGCAGCTATGTGGACGGAGCTGTTGGCCTTGTGCAGCAGATGCAGCCAGCTGTCTGCGATGCTCGGCCTGGATGATGGAGAGGACGGATACAGACCCACAGGGATGCTCTCCACCAGCTGCACTCTGAACAATACAGAAGGACATCTGCTTACACCTCAGGTTATCTTTCATCTATCCAAGAATCTCATAGAATATAAAGGCAAGATAACCATTAAAAAAAACATATAAATAGGTGTCTAAATTTGTAAATCTAAGTCAAAACGCACTTAAATTTCTAACATCCATTTGTTCCCGGTTGTCAACATACTCTTACTTAAATTTTTGATACGTTTCTAAATATTTACTCATAGGTTTGTGATAAGTACACCCTGTCTACTTTTAAGGCTAGGCTTAAAACATTTTCATAAAGCTTATAGTCAGAGTGGTTCAGGTTATCCTGAGCTATCTATACAGTTATGCATCTATAGGCTTAGAATCCTGGAGGACATAGGGACCCCTTTTCATCATTCTCTCTCTATTCTCCTATTTATAACTTTATGCTCTCTCTGCTTTTCTCATCATAGTAGCTCCATCTATTTTTTTTAAAATATTTTTTCACCTGTTTTGCTGTGACATCATCCTGGAGAGAAATATCAGCTGGGCGGCTGCCATCTACAACTTCGATTATAGATGTCGGACGTGTTTTAATACAGTTTCTATCCTAGACATAGTTATGAGCTCAGCCTTTAATGTCACTAACTGGATGCGCTCTTTCTTCCCTTTGATAAGATACTGGCTCAGAGCTCATTTGCTTAACCGTTTCTTTTCAAGATAGTGTCACCAATGGAGCTAGCTTACCTTTACTAGCATAGAAAGTAATTATAGATTAGTGCTTCTATGTTCCTTTTGTACATCAGCTTCTGAGTCCTTGAACCCCAGTGGGCCACTGGTTCTGCTAAAGATAACTTCTTGTTAAGAGTTTTTCCTCTCCACTGTTGCTGCAAGCATGCATGCACAGTGTGAAAGTCAGAGGCACAATGAAGCGAATGTCTTCTGCGCCACAAGCCAATCCAGGAAGAGTGGACTTAGTGAATTCAATGACTGGATGGAATCAGCTGCTTTTTGTTAGATAGAAAACTTTTAACCTATCAGACTTTATTGAATTGCCTCTAAACAGCCGTGAGGTGACGTGTTTTGAATTGGCGCTTTAGAAGTAAACAGAATACAGAGTTCTCTACTCATAATTCTCTGCTTATAAATGTACTGATTTTTGCTCATAGATTTGTGAGTTGTAATTAGAAAATCAAATGATGAGATAAAACAGCAAGTGCTGTATATTTTCACACATTTTCAGATTTTCCATGCTGTTTGGGGTTTTCTTCCACTGTGACTGCTTCAAATACAGATTTGTTGCTGCACGCACAGTTAAAGGGCTCCACAGCGCTTTCTGCCAGAGTGGTGGTGCAGAGGTAGCCCATTTTCCCATCAGTGTTTTATGTAACCATTTTTTTTTTTTTTAATCGATACCAAGTGAAAGATCGATATTATATTGGGCAGCCGAATATCACGATATATCGCCAAAACGATTATTTCCCACACCCCTAGTTGTAATTGTATGTTTTAAAGTTATAACTTTGTTACTTATTACTTATATTTGCGTAGCTTAACTTTTAAACTTTTAGTCCCAGATATGAAAAATCTGAGGTCAAATCAATCAATGAGTTACAACAGGAAACAATCATTATTTACATTTACAAATTCAGACACCTACACATAGGCTTTTGTAAACAGTTATCTTACCCTACTAAAAAATTGCTTAGAAATGTTGGGTCTTTTATTTATAGATCTAACTTGCCTGCAGTCTGAGGTACAGGGCTCTGGGAACAAGCCAAGGCCCTCCAGCCAGTGCAGCTCTAGCTGAGCCATGAGATGGGCAGATGTGGGGAGCCCGTAGCGCCAGACATGCAGACTGAGACCTCCCAGCAGCAGCACGAAGAAGAGAGTAAAACAGGAGCATATCGACTTCTGTCAAACGAAGAGAGAAAACAGCATGGAAGGGATCAGCATTCCACAGCTGTCCCTGCAGGGCGTGGTCAGATTCCTTCAAATATATCTGAGACAGCTCAATCTGCCAGGAAAGCATAGCTGATCTGTCCTGAAAGGGAACCGCTGGGTTAAAATAAATCTGTAATTTATTTTCTAGTTTGTGAATCCAGATGCTTTCAACCCTTCTTATTGTGGGAGTAGTTCAGATGGGAGAGAAAGTGAAAATTAGCCACTTTCACAATGGGTGAAGTCAGAGGAGGATGTTTTAGACTTTCAGCAAATTTAATCTTCTCATGTAAGAAGCTGGATTTGGGAACTTTGGCAGCCTTCTGGTAACCTCGGAGTTACGGTAATTCATTGCAGGATATCTCTATAAAACACTACTGAGCGGAACTCACCTTTGTGGACTTGGCTGGTTTCCTGTTAGCCGTCTTATCCTGAGCCACAGGAGAAGTAGATTCATCCAGGTTAACCTTTTGCACCTTAGGATCTGGAAGCTCCGTCTGGCTTTCTAACTGATGTTCTTCCACCTCTTCCGAGTCGAGGCCCTCTGATGTCTCACTTGCCAGGTCCTCTTCACATTCTGCTTCCGAAGAACATCCGCTGCCCCTCAGTTCAGCCGTTTCCGCTGGCTCCGTCGCCCAAGGCGGTTCTTCGTCCATAATGGCCTCTACCTGGCCAACCTCAGCCATGTTGGACGACTCTTCAGACTTCCCTCCGTCTCCGGTGGAGTTGAGGTTCACCCAAGTCTGCTTTTCTTCTGAGAGGCTGAGGGAGCTTTCCTTTGGGAGGGAACTCAGAGGACCGTCTGCTGTGCTGCCTGCTTCGGTTTCTTTGGTGTCCTGCTCTGGTCTGAGAGGAGGTCTGGGGCTGGCGATCATGGGTCCCTCAGCAGACTCAGACAGACCCTTGCTTTTTGGAGCAGTTATTCCAGCTTTTTCCACATCGCTGGACACCGAGGGTGAGATCAAACCAATGCCTTGAACACGTACCGATGGTGGGGGGAACGCCGTTCCTCTGACCTCAGGAAGTTTGGACTTTAAAACCTCCACATCTCCACCTTTCTCAGAAGGTAGAGCTGCATAAACGGTGGCGTCTTTTCTGGGAGCAGGAGGCTCTGGGGTCTGGCTCCCACCCCCGGGTCGTTTCTGGAAAGTCGGGATACGAGAGACGGGTTTCCCACCTTTCCGATTCATGTCTTCTTTCTCCTCGAGCTCTTTCTTGCTAGATCTTTCATCCATGTGGAGACGATCCAGGACGACGCTGCAATCCTTCAGTTCCTGGGAAGAGGAGTCGAGAGACTGTCTGTAAAGCTCTGAGTCTAAACATCACCAGGGTAAGACGTTAACATTAACACAACAGCTTCACCGTCTTCCACTACTGCTGCTAGGCTTGCTCTGTGTGTGTTACCTGCTGTAACAGAGGAATCACTGGAATATGCACACACCCATTCAAATGAGCCCAGCGAAAAAGTCCCCCGCCCTGTCAGTGTTCGTTTACCCACGTGACACTGCCGTGACTACGGGACCAATTCATTCAAAGTTCTCACAGGCATGAAAGCTGGCTCTGCTTCTGACTGTAACATTTCATAAATACACAGGATGCTCCATGGCAACCGCCACACACTGCTCCTACAGAGCGTCAGCCGTGTGAGGTCGGATTTCTACACACCCGTCCTTCAACCGCCAGCCGGCATGGCTGTTTGAGCAGAATACCTACAGCTGGGAAAACAAAGGCAGGCAGAATATATGCAAAACATGAAAGAGGAAGAAACTCCCTCAGGTAATGCTGAAAGGATAAGTATGAGGGTATCAGTGAGCTAGGTTATTGGACCAGCTTTTGGAGCGTTTAAAAAAAAAAAATTAACCGTTTCCTTCATATCTTTCCTGGAGTTCACAAGAAACTGAAAGTACCCGACGAGGAGAAAAACAAGGCTTGATTTGGTCCTCTCTATAAAGCCTCACAACTCAACGCTATTTCTAACATTTTGAACTGAAAAAGCTTCCTGGATGGGAAGCGAAACATCTTCAAACTTGGAAACAATGTCCAGTAGATTGTTTTTTAACTTTTTTTTGGACCCGAAACAGGCAAATTATAGCTCCTCCTATATATTTAACATGCATATATAATGCAGTTTTGGCCTAATTTCTACTCTTAAAGGGTGTTTCCTTTAACAAATTATAGGTGATGACTGGTGTTGCTATTTTTATCATCATTAGTACTACAAGTAATAGTCATGTTATGGATAATGCAATATAAATTCCATGTAGAATAACTTTTAATTTTGTTCATTAAAAGGGTGGAATTAAATAAGCATTGTCTTCTTCCAGTCTTTTTGAAGACTTGTCTTTTTCAGTGGTGTCTTTGTCCTTTTGTTTTTGAATTACTGTCTTAAAAATGCATATTTAAGAGTAAGTATAATCCCTTTACTAATTAAATTAATTATTAATTCAATAATCAATTAATAGATATTAATTTATTGAGTTTTTTTCAGACCTAATCAATGTAACTACATCCAGTTACAATGAATACATGTTAACGATAAAATCCTTTTATCAGTTAATAATAAATATATTCTCTGAAACTATAGAAATAATTCTTGCATGTATTTTAAATAAGAAAAATGATACATGTTTATTTAGTAGGTATAAATAATCACTTAAGAGTTTATACACTTCAGCACTAGATCCTTTAAATTGGAAGGTATCTATTCTAAGGGCTAAGCACCAAAACTGAAACCATCCAACAATCCCTGGTTTGGAGCTCATTTATAAAGTCCCCCTTTTTCTCTTTCCATTAATCAAATCAAAAACTTGATTCTGAACAACTGTACGTCTTTGGGCCTAAAACTGGGGTTATTGTTTTTTCCTTTACAGAGCTGTTAAATCCGCCAACAGGTGAGTGTCCGGCTGGCTGAGATCTGAAGTGAAGCAAAACAAAGCAGATAACTGGGCAAACACTGGGCTCCCTGAACAAAGGGCCGGCCTTCGCCGTTCAAAGGGAACATGAGCCGATGGAGACGGATAGCACAGCTCTGTTTGTACAGGTTTAAATAATAAAGATAAAATCTGTCTTTGAACCACAGTGCCTGCAGTTTACAGACAACAGGTAAATGTGTAAA
>NW_015150736.1:151577-153792 GCF_000732505.1 Cyprinodon variegatus
CCAGTTTTAGTCCGTGAGGCAGACACCCTGTCTACTCTTAAGACTAGGCTTAAAACTTTCCTTTTTGATAAAGCGTATAGTTAGAGTGGCTCAGATTATGCTGAACTATATAGGTATGCTGCTATAAGCTTAGACTGCTGGAGGTCATAGGGACCCCTTTTTCATCATTCTACTTCATAATATCTATAGTCTCCCATTCTGCAGTATTTGCTCATTCGACCCATAACTTTATGCTCCCACTGCTTTTTCTCATCATAGTAGCTTCATCTGGTCTGTTCCAGTATGGCTGTGACATCATCACAGAGAGATATATCAGCTGTGCTGCTGCCATCAACACTGCTGCCAGTCCTGTTTCTCTCCTAGATATAGCTATGGGCTCAACCTTTCCTGTGACTTAACTGGATGTGTTCTCTTTCTTGGACTTCACCACTGGCTCCGAGCTTGTCTGCTTAACTGTTTCTGTCATAGACAGAGCCACCCTTTGGATAGAGTTAGTTAACTGTTTCTTTTTCTAACACACAAAAGAACACTTATAGATCAGTGCTTTAAGTTCCTTTCTACACCTGATTCTATCTCCCCATTACATTGAGCCTGGTTCTACTGGAGATTACTTCCTGTTAAAATAAAGTTTTTCCTCTGATGCTGCTGCATGCTTGCTCAATGTGAGGGATTGCTATAGAGTCAATGACAATGAAAGTGAAAACTGCTGTCTCTGTAAAATGCTCTGAGATGACATGTTGTGAATTGATGCTATAGAAATAAAATCAACTGAACTGTAAGCTTTAAATCAGAATGAACTGAATAACACAACATGCAATTTTGACCTGGGTTTCTTAAGTACTTTCCTTATTTATTTCAATGTACCTGCATATAGAGAAAGTAGCTGTTTTCACAGCTAAAGCTGTTCCACACAGCAGAACAATCAACTCTTTGGTTCAACATTAAAATCGGTTTAAAATCCAAACAGAATGCAGATAAAAACACTTCCGCTCTAACATTACTACATTTCCTGTTAATGACTACCAGCTGCTGCTGCAGAGCTACAGACCAGGTTACAAAGCCTGGATTGTTTCAGCGCAGGTCTCTGCAAATAAAAAGCCAGCTAACACCCAGACACTGCTCTGCTTTCCTCCCATTATATCCCTTTAAAACAGCATCTCCCTGACAGCCATGGGAGCCAATCCTTGGCCCCCCAGCGGCTCCTACCTTTGGATCAGCCTCTGCAGCGTCCTCTTCCAGCTCTGCCTCACGTTTCTCCATCAATGGCCTCGGGATGGCCTCAGGCTCAGACTCATCGGTTTCCTAGCAGAAAAAAACCGATGGATTATAATCAGTTAATGGGGAGAAAAAAAGCAGCCAATATACTCTATATTAGTCCACAGCGTCATACTTACAGCCTGGTGCTGCTTGAGACTAAGTCAATAATAAAAGTTAGTGACAGCACTGATACAGTTATAAGGAAAAACTACCGCTTAACTTAAAAAAAAAAAAAAAAAAAAACTCACCATATTACGGTACTGTACGGCTAATGAGTTTGGACTGTAGCAATTTACGCTAACCGCTTTACGTAAACTAAAGTGAAAAAAAAATAATTTTAACGTAAATATTTAATTAATGTAGCTGGCATCAGTTAGATGAACATAACTCACGTTAAAAAATAAATAAAAAAGCTAAGATAATGCCAAAGTAGCGGCTACTAACGTTGCTGTCGCTAGCGAGCTACGTGGCCGACAGTCCTCCTGTTTCTGTAGTTCTCAGCAGCGGAGGAAGAGGAGGCGGCGGAAAGACTGAGTAATAAAAGTACCCACCTCGTAATCCCGTCTCTGCTGCGGGCGGGTCGGCGTCGCCTGTAACTCGACCCCACCCCGCCGGCCACCAAGGACCGACCGCCTGGACCGCAGTACCATCGGCATCCCTTTAATAACCTAGAAGCAGCTTAGCTAAATGAGATGCGTTAGCAGGTAGAGCTTAACGCAAACGGTCGGCAGTTTACAAGAAGGAGCCGACCTCGGCTAAAAGCGAATGCTAACTGAATTGCAGAGATGAGATAGAGATGCTAACGGCGCGAATAAAACACCGCTGCCTGTGGGCCGTTGATACGACGTTCCCCCAGGTGGGATTTGAACGTCTCGTCCTTCAGATACATAAACAACAACTTGAAGTAACCGCGGATTCCTGCCAGCGCTGATTGGCGGTTAAAAGAAAGACTAGTTGA
>NW_015150736.1:154365-155958 GCF_000732505.1 Cyprinodon variegatus
AAATAATAATTAATAATTCTTAATTGTAAACAAAGAATTTCACAACTGCGTATATTAATTATTCTCTGCAGTTCAAGTAACAACCGATGGGGAACTAATAAGTTATTATTGGATTACTGGCACTAAAACAGAACAACTGAAATCGAATCCTGTGCAAACTACACTGTGTATGAATATTTGGTAATAGACTAAGGATTATTATCTTATTAGTTTTTTGTTTTTTTTTTACAATTGACAAAACAGCTAAACAATTCAAACCTTCTAGGAGGCTGTAGATTTTATAAAAACCCTCAATGACACAAGACAGTTCTTCTGTGGATGTTTGATTTTGATAGATGTGATGGAAATTAAGTTTTAAACATATTCAATGGACCAAAATAAGAATAAATGAATAAGATAAGTAATAATAAAATGAGAACATCCCTGTGGTTTCTCTTATATCAATCCTGGATAACTGAGCTGTTCTGCACATCCTCTCTGAATGTGGTTGGTCTTTTCTTTGGGTGGCTGATCTTTTGAAAAATAAAATGCAATGGTTCGTTTTGTTATTGTGGAACTCCTATGGGTTTGTGAGGAATACCTGAAAGCTCTAAGAATGGAGTTTAGTTTAGTGTTGGTTTAATTAGTCCTAAAATCCAATGGGAGATTATTAAACTAAACTGAGAAATAATGATTTAACTTGTGAGCAAAACATGGACTAAAAGTGGGACTAAATCAAGTGGCTAAATTAGAAAGAACAAGTGGTAAAGCTCAGTTTAAAAAAGCACTATGTATAGAGAAAACAAACCTTTTGATTTGATCCTACTCTTCATTCTCCACAATAATAATTTAAGCTAAATGCTGTATATTTTATTCATATTTACTCAAGTGCTAGACTGTTTATAATCTTCATTAATTTACAAAGTGAATTAACCTAGTCCAGATAAAAAAAGAATAAATTAAATTAAAATGACATACCTCGTAATAACTGCTCAGAAATCCTGGTATTTTTTTTATATCTGGCTCAGGTCCCTCACCTCTGCTGCTCTCAGAACAGAACAGTGAAGATGCAAAAATACGGAATGGATCTGAACCTGGCATGTCTTTATGTGTTAGCACTAAGGTTGTGTTAAAAACGTGGACTGGATTTTATCACCATGGTATTTTTATTTATACATATTTATACATACTTTTATAATACAAAAGTACACACATTTGTTACATAGTAGAAGTATAGATACTGCAGTTTAAAACACTCTGGTAAAAGTTCAAGTATCAACTTGACCTCTTTACTCAAGTAAAAGTTGGAAAGGGGTGAGGAACATGATCAATAAAATGACAAGTATTAATCTGCCATTATCAGTAAAAATATTTGTTATGCACTTATACCCTCCTGAAATGCATTTGAAAAGAAAGGAATATACTTTCCTTGACATGTGTTTGCTACAAGCTAAGCGTCTTTTAGCTCTTTTTTGGAAAAAAGTTCATGCACGAAATGTAAATGACTGGCTGAAAGAAATGGCAACTAACATGGTCATAGAAAAAAAGAAGTTATATATTGAAAGGTAAATGTAAAAAATATTGAGGAGATATGGTATCCATTCTTATTCTTTC
>NW_015150736.1:159305-165924 GCF_000732505.1 Cyprinodon variegatus
CTATCATTCAGTGTGTTAAAATCTAATAAAAATATTTTGGGGGGAAAAAAAGTGAAAAAGTATGTGCTCCAAAAACTACTTAAAGTATAAAAGTATAAAGTAACCTTAAAAAACAGCCAGATACCACTATATGAATTGAAAGAATTTTTCGACTATTTCTAAAAATTCTTTGAGATAGGGCAAAGGGTGAGGGAGGTCTTGTTGGTCTCCATCTCCAGATACGCTCTCGCCTGTGTTCGACCTTTCAGACATTTCAACATCTTTGTCTGAATCCTCCATTGTAGCATGGCATAGACAATTCATGTTTGCAGTTTGAAGAACACCTGCTTGCTTCTGATGATTTCCTTTAGCTAACCAATGAGTGTTTGCGTTCTATGACTCATCCAATTACACTAGTTTTCACTAGATGTTGATGGAGCCAATGATCTGCATTGGATGGAGCACATGACCTGAAATAAATATTTATAAACATTAAACCAAAGCCAAGAGTAACGAGTGAAGTTTGTTTCTAAAAATGTAAGGAATAGAAAGTACAGATACTTGTGTGAAAATGTAATGAGTAGAAGTCAGAAGTAGGAAGAAAAATAAGTAATGGAGTAAAGTATAGATACCTAAAAAGTGTACTTAAGTACTTAAGTGAAGACACTGAGATGCATGTGTCTCACACCCAATGGATGAGAGTTGACAATCCTGTAAAATGGAGGACTTCAACAGGGGGTGCACGGCCCCTAGGGGCTCCACAGAGGTACTGAATTGGGGTCGCGAAAGTTTTGGTTGATTAGACTTTTTCTTTATATTCCCCCCTGCAATTTTTTCCACTAATTGAAATGTCTTTAAATACACATTAACATGAATTGAACACACTGTAATAAACAGATAAATGAAGGCAGAAGATGTCTTTCAGTCATCAATACACACATTCAGCGACACACAGGAACTCTTTCAAGCTGGACACCGTTTCATTCACAACACCTGTCCCATCAACCAGGAATCTGAATCAGAAATACTTTAATAGTCACAGGGAGAAATTACTTTCGTTACATTACTCCATCTGTAATAGAGTGACTATAGGACCAGTTTTATATAATTAGGGGGTCCCTGCTCCATCTTGCCATCAGTTTGGGGGTCGTTGGCCTGGAAAACATAGAAGACCCCTGCTCTAAAAGAATGGTTTTATAGAGGGTGATGAGAGCAAAATTGCAATAAATATGACGGAGAATTAGGGCCAGGCTAGAGATAAAATTTTTTTTTTTATATTGAGAATAAAGTCATAACATTACAAGAATAAAGTCATAATATTACGAGAATAAAGTCATCATACAACAACCTGTTTCAGAAAGAAAGCTTGGAGCACCGACCAGCAGATGACGGCCGACCAGCTCCACCAATCAGCAACCTGAATCCACTTTGACATGCTGCCCAATTTGATGCTGATGCTAAAAGATTTCATTATTTGTATAACCAGAACCAAAGTATAACTTCACATAATGCTTGACACTCCTCATTTTAGTGAGCTTCTTGTGAGAGTTGTCATAAAATACAACTTGTTTCTTGTAATTTTAGGACTTTATTCTCTTAATATTACGACTTTATTCTCGTAATAGAAGAAAAAAAAAATCTCTAGCCTGGCCCTAATACTCCGTCATACAATGAATAAATAACTGAGAAAATAATGATTTAAACGGAGGCAGACTTAAATGAATAACAATTACATGTGCCTCATTTAAAAACATTCATTTTATTTTAAAAATGGAATATAATTGATTCACGATTTGATAAATTATTTAATGTTCCTGTGCTAAAGCATACCATGAATTTATTTATACTGTCCCTCATCCATCAAAGTCAGAGAGGCAGGACAAGGTGGACGCCTCCATAGAAACCCTGACATTGGATTGGCTGCTTCTCAATGAGAAAGATAAGACAACTTGTTCACATTTTGGACATAGAAGACAGATGTTTAAAAGGGGTGTAAAGAAAGCCATTTAAGTTAAGAAAGAAAAAAACAACCTTAAACAGAGCGGGTGGACTCAAGTTTCAGCTTTCCACAACCCACAATGCACCGATAGAGTTGGTTTCTTCCTGCTATCATCTCAACTCCCACCCCCATGCAGGGGACCAAAACATCTCACCTGGTCAGCCAGGCCAACAATACCCCTTACGACTCCCCTTTCAGAGGCATAGACCAGTATCAGGTATTGCAGGCTAACCAAGATCTCAACGTCTCCCCCTTCCTAAGGGGCAAAGTCCGTATTCTGAGATTAAAGTCAGAATTCTGAGATTAAAGTCAGAATTTTAAGATTAAAGTCAGAATTTTAAGATTAAAGTCAGAATTCTAAAATTAAAGTCAGAATTCTGAGATTAAAGTCAGAATTCTGAGATTAAAGTCAGAATTCTAAAATTAAAGTCAGAATTCTGAAGAAAAAAACCCCAAAATTCTGAGATTAAAGTCCGAATTCTGAGATTAAAGTTAGAATTCTGAAATTAAAGTCAGACTTTTAAGGTTAAAGTCAGAATTCTAAGATTAAAGTCAGAATTCTGAAAAAAATCAGAATTTTGGAAGAAAAAAAAAACAGAATTCTGACTTTCTCTCATATTGAACTGAAATAATATTTAAAAATCAGTAAATTTTTTTTTTTTTTTTTAGTAGCGCTGATCCTCTTCCGTTTATTTGCGCCCCCGTCTAGGAAAGTTTATCTTTATTTTTTGTTAATGTGTGTGCCACTCACAATATGGCGGCCACACCTCTACTGTATCACCAAGGCTCCGCCCCCTCAGACGTTACACACGGAAACAAGAGATTACCGTCGACAGCAGCTCATCCTTCAGCTCCATGTTCACCTGAGGGGGAAAAACAGGTCTGTAATTGTCGTTAAATGAGAACCAACAGGTGAAATCCGTCTTATTTTACGATCCTTAGCGATGCACAATAGATATCCGGAAGTAAGAAGACGTAAAGTTTGTATTAGCAGCTTGTTTAATAAAATCCTGCCGAGCTTTGTTAGGTTGGACGAACAATCGGTTGTTTATGTTCCAAAGACCAGAGTAAAGTCTGTCCTATAGGATCACATGGTTCTCGAGGCTCAAAGTAATACACTGATAGGAGTCTGGCTTTTTATAAATGTTATAAATGGAGCTATAATACAGCCAAACAGAAACATAAAAACTGTTATATAATCCGGTTTGTTGAAACTGAAAGAAACATTATCCTTTCTTTGGCTACATTGATATTATTGTCCGATTAGTGCGAGTAAACAGTGACTTTATTTAGTCACACAGTGAACCTAAAGATTATAATGTTCATTAGCTCAAATGTTATTTAGAAAATGTCATTTTATGGCAGGAGAATTACACCTGCTGGAAAATGACTGTATTTACTGTGATGCATTAATCTTTTTCTGCTTTGATCCTCATCAGTGATTGAGGAAATGGTTTGTTTATGTCAAACAGGTTTTTCATATTTTATAGCACTCTGTAAAGTTGTAACATTTAAATGCGAATGGGAAGCAGGCAGAGTGTAAACAAGGGAACAAATATGATTTCAGATCAGTTGTAAAGTGGCTGACTTGCTTCTGCATGCTCTTCATTCCATCTGTGTCACAATGTTTTCAAACTGTTTTTTTTTCCAATAACAAGCTCATCCAGCTTCATGTTGTTTTTGCTTCTTCTTCAATCATCTATGGTGTGTTGTTGTTTTCCGCTCATCCCAAACCCAGACTGTTCCTCATGGTGTTGTTTTTATCAGACAGCCCTATAGTTGCCCTTCTGGGCCTCATATACTATCTGATCTAGGTTGTGTACAGGAGGCTAATATTTCAACAAGGTTGTTTTGTCCCCTTTTTTTCCATCCTAGCTGTTAAAAGCAGAGGGCAACTGATTTGTTTTAGCTGCATGACTCTGCTTTTCGTTTCCTTTCAGGTCAAATTCCAACTAGATTCGGCATATTGGTCAGTTGATAACCTGCCTTGCAAAAGAGTTCAGTTTTACACCTTTTGTCCCATTTCAGCTACAAACAGACAAGTGGGGGATCATGAGCTGTTCTAGACAGGGGCCAACGGGGGCCAGTGCCCCTGTAGATCATGTCCTGGCCCCTGTCATGGCCGCTGTACTGAAGACATAATACAAAAATAAATTCTAATGATGATATGTGCTGGAACAGACATGGTTCCTGATAGGTCCTCTGGATCCATTTCATTTATTTATTTATTTACAAATTCTGTTTAGGTAATTATTTAAAAACTAAGGTGATAGCTTCAGTGAAATTGAGATAGGATCCCAGTTTTCATCTGCTAAATGTTTTTTTTAAAACAAATGTAAAAAACAAAAAATTATACTCTAATTTTTACAGCAGAATTTATCAGTTTTTCTTGAGCTCTAATTCAGATTTTATAGAAAACTGTAATTCTAACTTAAATTAAGTCGAAAATATGTAAAATTCCTAAATTATGAATGTATATTTACCTATTAAGACATAGAATTATAAGTCTAATTGCATATAAATTTGACTTCATGCCGCTTAATATATTTGAATTTCTTGCAGGGTTTCCGCGGGTCATTAAAGATCATTAAAAGTCATGAAATTGTTATTTTTTTAAATGAAGGCCTTAATTGGCATTAAAATTAAATAAATGTGATTATCTTGGCATTTAAAATGCTTTATTAAAAAAAAAAAACTTATAAAAACATCTCCACCAGATATATTATATCAGATATAACTGGTTCTGTTTAATTGTGTCGGTCATAAATTCTTGATTCATATGTCGCAGCTAATTTAATTATAAAGGTGAAGTAAAGAGTTTATTAATGAGTATTAAATAGAGAAAATTACATTTATCTTGTAGTCTCTGTGGTAATGTGGATTTTCTTTGAGTTCATTTAAGAGGAACCTTTGATCGTGTTTCTGGTTGGCATCTTTACTTGCTCTTGTCTTGGACTCCGGTTATGCGGTCTTAACAACAACACTGCTAAAGAGCTTAAAGGCCCAAACAAAGCTGAGCCTCACCATCACTAATATTCATGTATTGCAGATATGAAAGTTTTAGTATAAATGTTCTTATTAAATAATGCATTGAAGTAAAATCCCTTCTAGAGGACATATTTAGTGGTAAGAGGAGGTAAATGAATGAATTTAGGGAAATCCATCCTGGAAAGTTGTTGAAGTTGACTTTATCCAAGGTTTGGGAATCCTGATGATTATTATTAGATCTATTGCTAAGAAGAAGGGGTCAAACTTTCACCTCCAGCTATAATTGGACCGTAAACCAGGTCCAGTATAAACATATGCCACACTTTAAAGGTTTTTTCTTTGAGAAGGTAAAATTTAAGTGATTCATTACGCTTTAACCGTTAGTGTTTGATGAGCTTTAACCAGCTCCCACTGAACTGGACCATGTGAAGTCTAGACACATTGAAAATGTTATTCTGACAAATAGCTGCACCCATTCTGCCAAAGGAAATATGTTTAAAAAGCTCAGACTTCCTTCCAGCGGTTTCCCCTTCTCTGTGTCTCTGCTGACCCTCTATGTACGCTGCCCCCCCCACAGATCTCTGCAAACCGTCCAGAGGTTCTGTGCGACCATGGCTGCTGGTCAGTGATCCCCTCCCGCTGCTCTAATGGAGGCTCCAGTCACCGCTCCTCCTACTCCCAGCTCCTCTCCGACCACCCTCCGACCGGCCGTGGCTCCGTCCGTCCAGCTGGGTTTCACCATCCTTTACACCACCTTATACGGGGGCCTTTTCCTGGTGGTCTACACGCAGCTATGGCTGCTTTTCATCTACAAACACAAGAGATGGAGCTACCAGAGCGTCTTTCTGTTCCTCTGCCTGCTCTGGGCGGGCCTGCGCACCACGCTCTTCTCCTTTTACTTCCGTAACACGGAGGAAGCCAATCACCTCCCTGCTGCAGCCTTCTGGCTGCTCTACTGCTTCCCTGTCTGCCTGCAGTTCTTCACCTTCAGCCTCATCAACCTTTACTTCACTCAGGTGAGGCGGGGAGGATCTGTTAGAACCGACAGGAGATGAAGTACTTACTTTTGCTTCCAGTTTTCTGCTTCATCTTTGATGTTTCTGTTGTTGCTCAGGTTCTGCTGAAGATCAGGGATAATTACAGCTCAGCCAGCGACAGCAAACTGTAAGCCTTCCCCTTTCAGACACATTTAAATGAGTCGCTGCAGCTGGGTTAATCCCTTTGTTTTACAGATGGGTGGCCCGCTTTGCTTACGGGGCCTTAAGCTTCATCTTCCTCTCCATCAACGTGACATCCGCCGCTCTGGGAGAGCGTGGCAGCAGCGGAGAGAAGGGGAAGCGGACTTGGAAGCTGGTCTTGGTCCGAGTTATTGTCAACGACCTGCTCTTTATCCTGGAGGCGGTGCTGCTGGCCAGCGTGCTGCTGCTGCTGACCCGTCACTCACGCTCCTTCAGCCCCTACCTGATGAGCAAGGTACCGAAGCCCCATCCGCCTTCCTTTACATCTATCCTTCTCAGTATCTGCTTCTTTCGTCCAGGTTTCCTATTTTCCATTCATTGTCTGAATCTGAATCTGCTTGTCATTCAGTCGCTGGGAGGCCGGCTGCTGTCAGCTTCCTTCCCCCTAAAGTCAATTTTGAGTAAAGCAATTAAA
>NW_015150736.1:167209-181683 GCF_000732505.1 Cyprinodon variegatus
GTTGCTAACTGGTTAGCAAGATTATTCTGAGAAACCGGCTACAATCAAACTTGCTTGTGAACCTTCTGCCACAACAATCCCACCCTCTTGATAATCGACCAATCACATTCACTTTGTTCACTCCTGTAAAGTCGTCCACCACTCGGAATAATTCGGAATTGCAACCTTTGGAACAGCCGCTTCCCTGCGACTTTAAAGATGCATAGTCACTTAATATGGCTACAAAAAATCTGATGAAATCTTTGATCTTAATAAAATAAGGTTATATACACCAAGCGTCCATCCCGATCGTTTGCATTGTCCTTTTTGAGCCTAAATAGAGTTACAGCAACAAATGCGATGAGATGACGTCAACAGACATGGCGCAATCTGCTGGCTGTACTGCTGAACTATCATAAAGCCACATGGGGGCAGTTTATCTACATAATAGAGCCCTAACGTCCTGCAACACCTCGATGTAAAGCTCGGCGTGGTCGAAGACCAATTTATTTACTTTAAGAGTTGGAAAAATAGTTTTAACACGTTTTTTAGCAAAAAAAAAGTCAATTTCAAAGTGTCATCTATGCAGCCAATTCATCGGGATTATGATCCTACTGAAATATGCAGTTCTCTATTTGGAGAGCCAGACAAATGTATAAACTGGTTCTCTATAGTTCATAAAAAATATTTTAGTGCAGCAATAACGATCAGCGCTCGCTCTTTTTTCCTTTAGCATACATAACAATCCGTTCCTCAGGCGTTTGGTGTGAACGCACCATAATTTGTAGACAGTCCTTTCCAGAGATTCCCATCACAACATGGAGGAAAAAAAACAATTCCAAGAAAACAAACGTCACATAATGAATTAAAGCAAAGCGTCATTTTTTGCCCTGTGGGAGGAAGCTGAAGTACCTAGAAAGAGCGCAGACATGTATGGGGAGAACTTGCAAACTGCTTGATGAAAGCCCTCAGGGTGGCATTCCAACCCTGGACCTCTGACATAAAAAGGGAGGAACCCAGAAGTCTATTTTTGTTCCCAGTATTTCTACTGGGTTTCAGTTAGCCCAGTTAAACCAGCGGCGCAGTGTTTGTTTGTCGGAAATGGAACTTGAACATTTAAGCGTTTATCTATGACATGTCGTTTCCTGGGGGTGATAATAGAAACGAGTTAGCGATGCGTTTTCTTCCACCAGGGGACCACAGTGTGCCGCACAGCCACTCTGGGAGCTGCGGTGATCTTCCTGTTCTTCAGCCGCGCCTGCTACAACCTTACGGTCCTGTTCCTGTCTCAGATCTACAAGGTGGAATCCTTTGACTATGACTGGTACAACGTCTCTGACCAGGTGAGTTTCCAGCCGGTGTTCTGTCAGATCAGCTTACCTCATCAGACCAGCATACCTATAGTCAAGAGGCACGCACAAGACGTCAGATTTGCATTTATCCCTTTAGTTTTTTATGAAAAATAGACTTAAAACTACCTCAATGGGCGTGTATCCCTTTAGTCCTGTAAAAAAAAAAAAATTATTTACGCTTCAAAAAACACCAAAAAGTAAGTAATTAAATTGTTATTTTTTACACGACTAAAGGGATACACGCCCGTTGAGGTAATTTTAAGTCTATTTTTGGTACAAAACTAAAGGGATAAACGGGTATTGACTATGTGTATGCTGATCTGACAGAACCCTGGATCCACTGGATGGATCGTTTTCATAGACCTGATTGTGCTGGATGCCAGGTGTGTTGATTGTGTGTGTTTTGAGTTTTAGGCGGATTTGCAAAGTGAACTTGGTGACAGAGAATACCTTGCCTTTGGTGCCATCCTCTTCATCTGGGAGCTGCTCCCCACCAGCCTCCTCATCCTCTTCTTCAGAGTCCGCCGGCCAGCTCAGGAGGTGAGCTCGGAGTCTCTCAGCTGCTTCGCCTTTTTTCATCACACTAACATTTATCAGCGTTAAACTGCAGCTCTGTCCTTCGCAGACCAGCAGCTTAGAAATCAACAACAGGGTTCTGCCTCGTCCATATTTCTTCGATGACCCTGAAGGCAGCGATGATGAAATTCCGGCTCCCTGGGCTCGCAGCTCAGAGCAGAACCAAAGGTAGAACCAGTACAAACACAGAGAACTTCACACCAAGACCAATGGCTGATAATCTTAGATACTATTGGAAGTTAATGGATCATAACCATGGGTTCATGTTAGCTATATTTTTTATTTATTTTTTTATTTTATTTTAATCTATGCTCTGGATTACCCACAATTCCAAGTCGTAGTGTAAAAAATAAAATAGCGCAACTCAGCCGTTTCAACGGTTGCATATATTACCTGCGACATAGGAAATCAAGATGCTATGACTGAAAAAATTTGATTGACAGATGACCGTTGATATATGATTGGCAAGGCCAGGTGAGGCAAATTTATTTGTATAGCACAATTCAGTACAAAGACAATGCAAAGTGCTTTACATGATTAAAATATAGGAAAATAAAACGGAATCAAAGCAAGTAGGAAATAAATTAATTAATTAAAAAAATGCAGAAACAAAAAAGAACATTAAAAACAGTTAGACTAAAGACAATAAAAAAGTTGAACTAATGATGTTTTAGTTGAACTGTTTAACTAGAACAGTCGAAGGCAATCCTAAACAAATGTGTTTTTAGTCTTGATTTAAAGGAACTCAGGCTTTCCGCACTTTTACAGTTTTCTGGAAGTTTGTTCCAGATAAGTGGAGCCTAGGAACTAAATGCTGCTTCTCCATGTTTAGTTCTGGTTCTAGGTATGCAGAGCAGGCTGGAGCCAGAAGACCTGAGTGGTCTGGATTGGCCGAATTCAGTTGTTCAGGCTGACGTATAACTAACTGGCCTACATAAGATAACAATTAAAAAATAAAACACAGACTTAAAGATTTTAATAAATAGAAATTTTCTAACTTTTGGGATAATATAGTCTGATAAAGAGTACATTTATATACATGTTTAGGCCAGAATGATTCAACATTTAAATATGACTTCCCTACGATTTTAAAGGGAGCTTAGATCTGCTGTGAAGTGGTGCCATGACCCTCTGAAGTTTCTGAGTAAAGCAGCCTGCATAGAGCATCAATAGGCACTAAGAGCTGAATATTGATCTTAAAAAAATATATCTTAAACTAAACTAATAGTTGGATCAACATACGCTGTATTGCTTTAATGAAACTAAATCAACTTTGCTTATCTCTGACACTATTCCTTCTAAGCCAGTGCTAGCACTTTTACCACTGGAATTAGCAAAATAAAAGCACTTCCTGTTCCATTCATTTATTTTCTTACTAGATGTTTTTTATGTTGCAGTTAATACTTTAAATGTGAACATTTAAAATGTTTAAAATTGAGAACAGAGGTTTTCAGATGTGCATTCAGAAAAAGGTTTACTAATAATAAAAGTTCCCTGGCTGACTGTGAGGGAGGAGGAGCAACCTGTGCAAAGCTGCAGCCATGCGTGGTTAGCGGTGAGCTAGCCGACCTGGGTTTAATGAGAAAGCACTGATTCTAGTTTGTTTGAGACTTGATTCAAAGTTTGGGTGAAAAACCTGAGGCTTGACTGTAAAAAGCCAACAGATAAAGAAATGTGCCTGAGCTAGAGTCCTGTTTTTAGTGTTTGTTCAAATATGCAGAGGTGTCAAGTAACTGAGTGTAAATGCTGTACTTCAGTAGCTCTTTTTGGTATCTCTACTTGAGTAATATTTCTCTGAAGGACATTTACTCTCTAAATTTGAACACAGATCTCCAAATTTCTACACCTTTTTCTCCAAACGGTCACAATCTTTTTGTTTTGGCATCAATATGACATAAGAGCAGCGAAAAATCTGGGAAAATCTAGAGTGTGAGTAGAATCTGTCCAGTTGGAGCAAAGTTTGTTTATAGAAAAACACAGATAGTGGTACAGATGAAGACACTGAGAAACACTGCAGACCAGGGATCAGAGTCTGAGAGCCATTCTCCATCCGTCCACCTCTTTTAGGTTTTAGTTCTGTTTGAGTTTTAATGCAATTTGCAACTTTAATGCTGTGAACCAGAGCTCTAAAAAGTGTTCTTCTCACTATGCAGGATGCCTGTTCATCTCGGTATCTTTTATCCTGTCTCAATTATTAATTTGGAACAAAACTAAACGGTATTTATATTGTTGTTCTTTTTAAAAACACAGAGAACAAAACCGTAAAAAAAAAATGTTTGTACACAAAAATGTTTATTTTTAGGACTAGTTTAAATAAGCCTATTTAACAATTACATTTAGGTTTATAAACTAAAAAAAAAGTAAGTGCCAGTTTCAGCATTAATGCCTCTAAGGTTATTGTTTACCAAAAAAAAAAAAAAGAGTTTCTTTTACTCTGTTTTTCAAGAATTTCTCATAGAAGCACTTTTGTTATTTTTCTTAATATATTTGGGAAAGTTGGCGTTCCCTTTTATTACATCGACATTCATTTTTGTTCCTTCAAAATATCCATAGTTATAAGCTTATCCATTTATTGTCCTGGATTCCAAAAACACTATTGGCTTGAAATTTTGATTTTCAGAGTATTTCACTGAAATACTACTCCAGTGTTTTATTGTCATTACATTGTCACAAGTGTCTTGCTCAGAGACCCAGTGTGGCAGTCTGTGGGAGTGGGTTTCGAACTCACAACCTCAGGATCCCAAGCTCTATGCCACCACTCCCCCATTTATATAGAGCATATTAACAACACATCTCATCTTAAGGCACTTTACATTGTAGAATCTTTCCTTTCCTTTTAATTAAGTAAGGAATGGGAATACTTTAGACAATATATAGTTAACTTTAAATGAATGAATAAGAAACAAATAACCAGCAAACATCTCTACTTTAGGGTCTTTCTTTTTAACTTTTAGTGCTCCTTTTGCCTCTGCAGCTGGTGCGGACCAGAGACGGCGCCCCTCCTGTTCGCCAACAACCCTGCAGACCAGAGCCACCAGCACCACTCTTTCTACTCCACCCCTCAGAACTGAGGCCGAACCTCACCAACCAAGCCGCCATCTCAGGGGCACCAGGACCGCGCGCGCAGCTGGCGGCAAGTTGTTCCTCCTGCTCCGTGGTTGAATTTGCACTGAAAACCTCAGGAAAGCTAAGAAGATGCACCTTGTAGTATATTTTTTATAAAAGAGAACAGAAATGACTGTTTCTCAGACTTAAAGGGAACACTGTTATTGGGAGGATGACCCTAAAAGCACAGAGCTCCATGAAGGTCAACCTAATGTTTGTTTATTTATTAGTATTACTCACTGTGAAGCTGACTCTTATAGTTCATACGGTGTTTTTTTTTAGCTTCAGTGGACTTAAAGCAACTCAATTCTTAACTGCTTTTTAGTCCAATCCCCTAAAGGTGAAACAGGAAGTGGACTACAATACAGAGGTTTTAGTCAAGGTTTGTTTTGTTTTTTATGCGTCTCCATCCTGCAGCTACCAATGTGTAGTTTCTGTTTCTGGGGAAGCATTTATTTTATTTTTAAAGCAGTGGATTTTGTTTCTCCTTCTGTGAATCCATTTGTTTGACTGGATGATTTTAATTTATTTATGTTCTCTTTTTAGCTAAAATCTATTGTTTTCATTAATGCTCCATCAGAGAATATGCTTTTTTTTTTAATCATTCACCTCTCACTCTGCCCTCATAACTTACACAGCCTGCAGTCGACCAATAAACACATTGCTGTAAACCTGATCCTCCTGTTGCTAGGCAGATCTTTCTATGTAAGCAGGCTTATTGGGTTTAATTTAGTCTGTGGCAATAAATCTGGGATTAAATCTTGTTTTTAGTTCCAATCTGGTAGCGCTGCTTCATCAGACATTCCCGCACTCTTGATTATACCTCATGGTGCAATGAATGCACATTAATTGAAATGTTTTAAGTGAAACAACGGTGGCACTGACAGTAATTTACAATAAATGTAACTGACGTTTATATTTTAGACTTTTCTAAAGCTCTCTGTAGCTGTCTTACAAAGCTTCTTCTATCCTACCATCACAAACGTCAACATGCAGGCCTGTGTTTATTGGTCAGATGAGACCTATTAAGCTTTTTTGGCAATAAACTTAATTTTGATGTGGAGGAAAAACTTTGTGTCTACTGCTAAATGGAACTGGGGGGGGGGGAGCAGAAAATAAAAGCTGTGAATTAAAGTGAAAGTGAGTCGTGTTTGGTTCTTTCCTTTAACTAGAATAATGAGAGAGTTTTAAAGAAATGAACAGTTTGCTGGTTTCATGGCCATCTCAAGCTCAGGATCTAAATCCTACAGAAAACCTGCACGATGACTTAAAGGAAAACATCAGAAAGGACCCAGATATCTAGATGATCAGAAGTTTTCTTAGAAAATAAAAAAAAAATCTCTGGAGCAGCACATCTGGCTAGCTAAACTCACATTATATGGAGGCACTACTTGTTTTGTCTTTTCCTTTCAGTGTTACCGTAAGTTAAATCCCTCTATTTATATATAGGATTCATTTAATAAACCAGATCTGCAGCAAACTCACCTGAAGACAGATTCCTCTGCCACTTAGAATCATTCAAGCATCAGGGCTCTGTGCTGCACTGAAGGGGAACATGTTTCTAACGGTCTGCATGGTCGAAGGAAAAGATGTGCACTCTGTGAAATGTTAAGCTACGTTCTCAGCTGAAAGCATCTTTAAAGCTTAATTTGGTTCATAGAAAACATTTTCTAAATCAGTGCCTGGCACCATCATCGCTGTCTGAGCTTCACCAAATAAAGCTTGAAGATGATTTGAGGCAAAAAGAAGCTTTGCTAAAGTCAAACATCTGCTCTGTTGGACAAAAAGTTTTTTTTTCTGACCAACAGATTTCCTGAAATCTGAATCAATAACATGTTTTTATGCCGTTGGAGTTTTAAGATTCATTTTCTACCAATCTACTCAACGTTCTACTCAATGTTGCTTTTTCTCAGCTTATTCGTTCCCCTTTCTTTATCCATCATGTTTTTCACTTTTAAAAATCCAGCAGTCGGGTGTGCAGGTGATGCAGTGGTTAGCGCGCAGGACCCATGTACAGAGGCCTTAGTCCTCCATGCGGGCAACCGGGGTTTTGAATCCGACCTTTCCATCTCTCTCATACCCCTTTCCTGCCACCCTACCTCGAAAAAACGAGCCACTAGTGCCGCAAGAACTAAAAAGAAAAAACCCAGCAGTCCAGAGTATTGTGTTTTTCATGAATGCATGGAACAACCATGTGTTTTTTACTCAATTTTTTTTTTTTTTAGATCTACAGACAGGTAGATAATCCAGGGCCAAAGGGTAAAAAGCCTGTATAGAGGTCAGTTTCAACCGTGTGCATTTCCAGCTCTAACACACAGATCACCTGGTAAACAGGAGGAAGGAAAACAGATAAGGGGTTTTTCCTCTCTGCGTTATCCACCTCTGGATCTACAGACCGTTTGATGTTGAAGAGCAAAGAAGATTCACAAAATACTAAAGACATTTCTTTCTTTTTTTTTTTTCTGGGGCTCCTTTTCTCTGTAACCTTTTGAAATCTTAAAGATTAAAGTGCATCCTAATAATATTGGTCCGGTATTTTAATGGAAATTCCTGTCTTTATCTGGGAGGGTTTTTTTGAAACCCTATTAAATTAAAGGATTAATATACAATTGCTTTCCTGCTTTAAAACAAACATGAAAGGAACAAAAAACATCAGTTTTTCCATTTAATGAACCTGAAAAGGAATTAGATAAAATACTCCTATGCTATGGTCAAAAGATTAAAGCATTGTTATGAACTCACACCTTTGATTGCTGAGAAACCCTCTATATGCCTAAAGTTATAAGCCACTCTTACACTGTGCAATTATTTTCCCAATCTTTGCACGCAGCTACAGCTCACACTGTACGACAAAACCACAGGGTTTAATCGTACAGTGCGAGTTCACAGCTCACGATGCATGTTCTCACACTGCGCAACTGATGCGATCTAACTGCTAACACTATACGTCTAAAAACCACGTCGGACTCAGCTACGCAGTGAGATGGAGCTACTCGGACTCGTCTATCCGGAAGCCAAACGAGAAGAGGAGGAATATGAAGCTCACTAGAGTGAAAAGCGCTGCCCTGGCAGTTTGTGCAATATTGTGCTGAAAGCCCTAAAAAGAAAAGGCGACGACATATTTGGACAAAGACATGGCTGAGCAAAAGAAGATTAATTTCAAACTTGAATTTTCAAATTTGTCTGACTTTCTTCCGACCTTACGATTCCTAATTGGGAGGTGGTAGCGAGAGGTGCATCACCACTCGTTACACCCTGTACGCTACACGATGCTTGTGCAGGCTGAAGGTCAGCCAGATCGAAAAATACTTGCACAACTGGAGAATGGGCCCGTAAAGGGCAAAAAAAATGTACAGCGTATGCCCGGCTTTATACAAGACTCTCTGCAGGATGTATGCAGTGCATAGAGAAGATCAAAACTGCTTTTTTTTTTTTCTATTTTTCTTTAGTGCAAAAATTGGGAAAGCAGATAACGGTTCTTTGTTTTATCGCTTTGGTTCAAAAAAACATAAAAGAAAATACTGTTTTGTTTTTTTCCATTTTTGGTCTCAAACCAAAACACAGAACTGCCTGAATGTACGCTCCCCAGAAAGTCTACATAAAATAATGGTTTCAACCACAAAGAAGTGATTCAGAAATAATTCAGAAGTTTTAATTTAAACAGCCACACGTCACATCGCTGCAGCAGAAAACCTGTAGAAAAAGGCCAACATCCGCGGTCTCAATGCTGGGAGCATTCATACCCACATGCTCCACGGCTGCTTCAGTCGCTTTATTCCGCAGCACGAACACATTCTCCTATTAAAACCTTTTATACAGTATATACAGTCTCCAATAAATCACTATGTTACAGTGTCAGCAGTGGAATCAGGGTCAGAACCCAGGGAAACGAGGAGCCGCTCGGCTTCACTTGAACTGAACATAGTGGGTTAGCTGATGACTCCTCTGCTGTGGGACGTGTTCTTTACGGCGAGTGGGGGGCCACCTCCCCACTGAGGACGACTGGATTGAACCAAAGAGTTAAACAAGAGCAAAACTAGAGCTAAACGCAGACTCTCACACCGACCAATCACAGCCTCAACATGAGAGCTTTTCATGCCTCAACGTCCAAACGCCTGCAGAAGTCCGCTCTGGAGTTGATGAAATCAAAAAGAAAAAGAAAGAAGAAGAAGCGCTGCTGCTGTCTGACACAGAAGCGGTCGCGCCTTCCGACAGCTTGAGTCCAACTCGACAGCGTGAGAAACCTGAGCCTGTGGAAGGCGAGAGGCACCGAAGCAGCCATGAGTTATCTTTGAGTTCCTGATGGTTCAGAGCGACATGTTGCCCCCCGCCGCATAATGAAAAACTAGTTATCTGGAGGAGGGGGGGGCGATGAGGAAGACGGTGACGCTGTCTCTAGCTTGCGGAGGCGGCGGCGCCTCAGCTCAGCGGCGCTCGGCTCCCCGTTCTCGTCCTCCATCAGTTCTTCGTCCCAGTTTTCCTTTCTTTCCGACTCTGAAGTGGAGGAGGTGGAGTCGGCGGGCTGGGAGGAGACCGCGGCTCCACTCGCTGGATCCGCTGCAGGATAAAAGAAAGAAGAGCAGCGGTTAAGAAAGAGCTTCCGTTCCTCCGCCCCCCTTCTAACACCTCCTCTCTCGTTTTTAAACCAAAAGCAAATGTAATGGAGACTTGTATCAGTTACGTACAGGTGGAGGATTCCTTCTCTGTGGTCGAGCTCTGAGTGCTGCTGGCAGCTGCCTCCTGACTGGATCCTCCGGCTCCTGCAGCGCCGTCGCCCTCAGGCCGCGGAGGGCTGCGATGAAAGCAGCAGAACAAACACGTCAGCAGGTCACCAGATCGGCACCTCTCTACGTCTGCTGGTATAACTTACGTTAGCGTGGCGACGGTGCTAAGGTAGTGGTGGATGTTGAGCATAGCGGCGTCCAGCAGAGTGTGAATGTTCTGGAGACACTGCAGTCGGGCCTCCAGGCCCCGCCGCCCCTCAGCTTCCAGCTCCCTCAGCTCCTCTTCCGTCAGGCGAGACAGCGACGGAGGCGGGGGCGGCATCGACGACACTGGAGACGATCAGAAGAAAGTAGGAAACTTCACCTCAGCAGAACAGACAGATCATCACATACAGGTACATCTTAGAACAGCTGAGGATCTGGAAATATTCTTGGATACTTGTCACAACTTTTAGAAAGTTAAACTTATACAGATTATGTAGGCACATTAGAAGCTTTTATTTTTTTTGGTCATTTTCATAATTATGGATTAACAAAAATCCAATAATCAGTTGAGCGAATAAGCAGCATGTGGGTGTGTGGCTGTGCAATATTGTATTGAAAACACTGTGGGGCTCATTTTCTGGAAAAAGAACACGTTGTGAGGACTGACTGCTCTATGTGGGCCCCATGCCTGGAGCCCACGAGGGGAATTGCTGTTCTAGGGAAGGTGTCATATCTAAGACTAAAGGTGTGAACTAAAGTAGTAGGGAAACGGCTGTTCCAATCGTTGCATTTCCGAATTTTCCCGAGTGGTGCACGACTTTACACGAGTGAATAAAGCGAACATTTATTAAGGGGACGGAATTGTTGTGGCGGAAGGAACGCTACGGACAGAGGAAACATGCAAGAGGAGCAGAGTTTAGTGTCGGAGGTCGTGGATGAGTCTCCTCCGTCATACATTTTTTATTTAGAGGAGGAAAGCAGGGATGAAGATGTTGTGGAAGAGGACGCCAGGGCGGCAGAAGCTTGGTTTGGTGTAGAAGGCTTACAGCCGTACATGTTTGAGCCCTTGCCTCGCAACGCTGCCAGTTCTGTTAGCTCTACGCCTGCTGAAGACACAGACGTCTAGGGATGGGAATCGAAAACCGGTTCCTGTTCAGAACCGGTTCCGTGTGTTCCAATTCCACGGCACCGTTTAGCAGCTCGCTTAACAATTCTCTTAACAGTTCCAGGCAGCACCAGAGCCTAGCGCCGGGCACGACTTGCATCACATTTTTTGTGCAAGTTACTCACACGGCATTCTTAAGCAAGTACGACGTGACCAGGCGTAAGTCTAGAAAAGCAAAACCAAAAAAATGGCGCCCCATCGGGTAAAGCGATAGAAAGTTTGGCTTCATTTTAAGGAAGAGAAAGATGGCAACAAGGTGCTTTGCAATTATTGAAAAAGTGGCAATAACATCCGTGGGAGGAAATACATCCAACATGAAGAAACCCCTGCTGACACAACATGGCATACATTTTAACTAATGCTGTGTTTTTGATGCTTCCAGACAGAAGCTAAAGTTACAACCAGGATGGAAGGAAACTCTGGTGGTTAGTAGCTAGTTTTATATCACTGGCTGTGCTTAATGTGGTTCCTGGTAAATCATATGCCATTTCTGGAAATAAACCAATCTCCTACCTCTCTTTGGGTTTATTAAGGGAGTGTGCCTTTCTCGTTAATCCAGCCCTTCATTGCTAGCATGTTTAATTAGAACTACTGGTAGCTGGAATTCTTACATGATTCTGGCTATTGAGATGGATGTAAGAAAACCTGCTGCGAAGTTGCTCCGCAGTTCAGGCAGCGAGAGAAAGGTGACGCTGTTTATTTAAATCAGGGGGAGATGAGTTTATTTCCTAAAATTGTACAGCAATACTTTTTAATTAAACGGAATCGATAAGGAATCAAATCATTTCACAGAATCGATAAAGGAATCGGTATCGTGAAAATATAATCAATTCCCAATCCTACAGACGTCCATCCCCGTGAACACTGGGACGGAACTCAATGGGAAAGTAAATTATTCTTATTTCTTATTTCAACCGTTGCATATATTAGCTGCGACATATGAATCAAGATGCTATGACTGAAAAAATGTGATTGACAGATGAACGTTGATATATGATTGGCCGAACTAACTGGCCTGAATAAGATAATGGAAAATACAAAAAACAAAACAGATTTTAAGACAGGATTTTTTTTTTTAAATGGACATTTTTTAGATTTTGGGACAACATAGTCTGATAAAGAGTACATTTATATACATGTTTAAGCCAGAATGATTTGACATTTAAATATGATTTCCCTACGACTTTAAGTTGGGGTTAGCCAAGAATCCATAATGTTTAGGTCAAAGGTCACAGTAAGAGTTTATAAATGAGTCAGAAGTAAATGGAAAGTCTCAGCAGGTGTTCTGCAGGTCTGTGGGTACGTCTGCATGTGAGTGGTTGACATCCTCCATGAGGAGAAGCTGAAGGAAATCCCAGCTAGAGGAGATGCTGTATTCAGGTAGATTACTAGAAACATGTGAGGTGGAAAAGTACAAAAGCAAAGAGAGGATTGTCAAACAAATGCCATTGAGGAATTTGGAAGAGCCTCATAAAGAACGGATTGAGGCCGGAGTCGGTGCACCAAAAGCCGCTACGCTCTGATGAAGTCTACACATGACCATTTCTCAGCATCACGTTTAAGCAGGAAGGTCCCAGAATCTGGAGGAGGAGGAGTGGAGAGCTCCAGAATCGAAATTACTCTCCGTCTGGTGAGGCGTTTCCAGTCTGTGGAGGTTTGGGGAACCATCTACTCTACTGGTGTTGGTCCGATTTATTTTCTAAAGGCCAGAACATTTCAGACAAATCATGCTTCTTTCTGCTGATGAGCTGATTTTACTGCAAATCGTTGGTTCTGAGCTTGACCCGCCATCAAACTGAACTCCATGGAGAATCTATGATCTGTTGTCAGATGAGAAAAGCCAGGCCCAACAAGGCAGATGATCTGAGGGCTGGTATTCAAGCTACCTGAGCTTCCATGATGCCTCCAGAAAGCCTGATCGTCTCTGTATGCCATCCCACATTTAGGCACTGAATGCATAGGAATGGACCTACTTTAAGTTGGATCTAATCCTCCAATAAAAGACTTAAACTGCTGCTTTAACTTAAACTGTCAAACATCTCCAGAAACTGGAGCCTACCAAAGGGTGGAGGCGGTGGCATCGGCAGCCATGGAGCGGCAGGGAAGGGCGGAGGCGGGAAGGAGAAAGGGAATCCTGGAATTGCAGACCCTGGAGCAGCTGTTGATGACGTGGCACCGTCTGCAGCAGCTGACGCAGGCTCACTGGTGCCTTGTAAAAACAGATGCATTAGATGTTGAAAACATCAGCTGGGGAAAAACAAAATAATCTCAGTTTGGATCTGTCCAGCGGCTGAGATGGATGGGGGCGTCCTTTACCAGCTGCCTGAGCTGCCTCAGCGTTGCTCTGTGGAGGGTCAGTTGCACCAGGAGCTGGAGGCGGAGCCCCGGCTGCAGGAGGAGGGACGGCAGGAAAAGGACCCCAGAAAGGGAAGATTCCTGGAGGGAAGGCTGGAAGCATGCCAGGAGCTACAGGAAGAGAGGAAACCATGTTTAATAAACACAGAGAGAGCTAAAAAATGGACGGAGTCTCAATTCATTCTAGTTTATGTGTTGAGAGAAGCATCAGTGCCGACAGCTAAACTCTGATGGTTGAAATGTCAGGAAGGGAAGCAGTGACCAGCAAAGGTGGGTTTTACCTCTGCTTAAAATATAAACTATGGATGAAAAGCCAGAGCCATTTCTACAGGGTTAGAATAATAAAAAAAAAAAATCAAAATACAATAAACCAACAGGAAATCATCTGTGCTTCAGTCCTGCGCCTTTATGTTGACAAATCAGCGTGGAGCGTTCCCAGCTGGATATGTCTCCTCCTTTAGCTCGTTTCTTTCATAACTTTCCTAATTTTTAACCAGACTCCGAGAGAGCTAAAAAAAGCAGCCATTATATTAATGAAAAACAGAACATAAGGAAACTAAACCATCTCCATATTTGGCTCAGCTGTGCTTCTCAACCAGACGCTGGCAAAAATCCTCCAGATGTATTTAATTGTTAAAAAAGAAATGCAAAAAAGAGGCAGGAGGGATGCAGACGGCAGCGGCATGGAAGAAGATATTTAGGCAACATCTTGTTGCCCCTCGTGAAGAGAATTTGACTGTAAGAGCATTAGATAAAGATATACAATTAATAGTATATACTTCAAAGTGCAGTCCAAATCTCACCACCCGATCCGTTCCGTAAGCACGATCCATCCTGCGCATGCACAAACAGAACAACTTCCTGGTAGGCAATACTTTGTTTTTCTTACTTTATTATTATTTTGTCTTTTTTCCGGCGGGCTGTTCCTTTTGATTATTATTGTATTTGCGTAAATATTGCATATTCTAAAAACAAAAAAAGCAATACAGTTAAATAGCCTTTCGAACGTTACTTGGACTGCTCTGAGCATGTCCGATGATGACATCATGCAATGCAAATGGAAAGAATGTAAATCGTATCAGTTTCTTCCAGAAAAGTCTTTAATACTTTCTATATGATGTACTTTAGCATTCTTTAATGTTTTACGTATATACATAATTATTTTCAGTTCCGTTATTACGTATTCTTTTGGTGATCCGGATCTTATTATTCTGTTCGCACATGCTCAGGACG
>NW_015150736.1:182703-188039 GCF_000732505.1 Cyprinodon variegatus
TATTCTCAATTATATTATGACTTTATTCTCGTAATTTAACGACTTTATTCTCATAATGTTCCGACATTATTCTCGTAATTTCATGACGTTATTCTCGTAATTTAACGATTTTATTCTCATAATGTTACGGCGTTATTCTCGTAATTTCATGACGTTATTCTCGTAATTTAACGATTTTATTCTCATAATGTTACGGCGTTATTCTCGTAATTTAACGACTTTATTCTCAGAATGTTACGGCGTTATTCTTGTAATTTAACGATTTTATTCTCATAATGTTACAACGTTATTCTCGTAATTTAACAATTTCATTCTCATAATGTTATGGCATTATTCTCGTAATTTCACGACATTATTCTTGTAATTTCACGACTTTATTCTCGAAATAGAAGAAAAACAATCCCTAGCCTGGCCATAATACTCCATCATGGAAAGGTTGACATCCTCGGACGATAAAAATATTTTCAGGATCATGTTGGTGGCTGGTAAGAAAACTATAACTAGGAATTCGCTGAAAACAGAGAGACCCCAACAATGGAAGACTGGGCTGAAGAAATGCCTATTATTTATATGATGGAAAGGCTAACGTTTTTCCCTTGGATTAGAATCTGCGTGCAATTTTTAATTCCAGTGAGATCAGATTTTGTCAAGTGCCAAAATAAAGGTGGAGAAAGGAATTCCCTGATTGTTTTGTTGTGAACGCAGCATTTAGCTTGCATTCTAGGCCTAACGCCTAGGCCGCCACTCCTCTGTCTGCTATGAAGCAAGTTTGATGAGCGAATCTCACCATTTGCGGCCGGAGCAGCAGGAGCGTTGGCAGGTGCTGCAGGGGCCGGGGCTGGAGCCGGGGCTGCAGCCTGAGTCTGGTTGTTATTGGATGCTCTGAGGACGTCCATGCGGCAGGTGGGGCAGGTCTGCTGCCGCTGGAACCAGGAGCGCAGGCAGCTGTGGAGCAAATGGACAATACTGATTTCAGTGGGTAAACGAGCAGTGACCTTCAATCCAGGAGGCAGTTATATGAATCTTAACTGACCAATAATCAAACCAGTTACCGTTACGGAAGTTAGGAGCAATAATGGGGGAAGCATTGTCACCGATTCAAACTCTGCTTTTGCAATAATTAAATAAGCTAAAGAGAGTGTGCATATGCTGCAGGTCTGAAAGGTACTGGAGAGCGAGGCCGTAACAGGACATTTCAAATCCAAACCTGAACCTGTAGCAGAGAACTGCTGCTTAAACCGGAGGAATGTGCTTGTGTTTTTTCTGGTACCAATTAAAAGATGAGAAGCAGCTGCGGTCGGGCCAGTAAATATTTCTTTAATGCTATGAAAATGCAAAGCAGTAATCTAAAAGAGCTTTAAAGCATGGATTCAAATCTAAACATGATCTCCTGGCGCAAAGGACCAAGGTCAGCAATGATGTCAGAGGCATCAGAAGGTGTAAAGTTTACCTCCATCCTCTTAAGGGCTGGTTATCCTCCCGCAGCAGTGTGTCGCAGTGAGATTGTCGCAGATATTTTTGATTTATGCCCAGTTTTGAAGCGTGGCCTGCGCTATGTTATTCTACGCCACAACGCAAAAGAGACAATAACGAACTATCTGTGGGTGTAGATACGGCCGAGGCGGTGAGGAAGTGGGGGCAAGTTTGTGCGACAACGGAGGGACATGAGGGCGAAAAAGAGCGGGGCTCCAGGTGATTAAGGGTTCCAGCGTTCTCACGCACCTCACTCTTCTAGCTGGTCCAATTTCACGAGTCGCTTTCCACAATGGAGGTCATATAAACAAAACAAGCCGGTAAAGTACCAAACAGGAAATACGCATAGTGTAGAGCGGATGTAGATTTGACCAATCAGAGGCCTCCTGTCTGCGGTTTCTGAATATAAACCAGCCTTTACTGCTCAGGTGTTAGAAGTTTGTTGACTTCCATGACAGGTTTTCTTTGCCATTTTCTTTCTTAAGGGGCATAAAAATCTAACTATCATCTGCATAAAAGTGAAAGGTTAAAACATGTTTCCTGAGAACTGCCTCCAATCAGAGTTGGTAAAGAGAAGACGAGGGGGCCAAGAAGGGGCTCCGAGGGACTCCACAACATAGACTCCAACAGGATCACAAAACGTGTTTGTGCCTTTGAGCTAAAGCCATGTTCATTTCTCCAGAATTACTCATTCTCGGTTTAAGTATAATAAAAGTGTTAAAGAGAAAACACAAAATATTTGGGTTCAAACCTTCAACGCGTATACGCTACACTTGTACGCTACAGGAAAATGACAGCGAGTGTCAAATCAATCAGCAGCTCCTCGTAGTTGTGAAAAGATGACAAAGTAAAACATGCTAATTCTAATCAGATGGTCAAGGCTTGGAGCATGCTTTGACCACACTGTTTCCCAGTCCAACATCCAACATGTCTTTTTCTTTGTGCACTCACCTTGAGTGGAATATGTGATTACAGGGTAGCTTCTTGGCTCCGGTGACCATTTCCTCTCTGCAGATGATGCAAACATTGTCAGAGGCCTGCAGATCCTCAGGGGTAGCATCAGGATATCTGAATATGGGCACAAGTAGCAGCAGAGAAGGACGTTATATGATAACATATCAGCCAAACATTGGCTTAACATCACAACACAAGACCATGGTGAAAATAATAAATAGAGTAGCCTGATCAGAGGGAGATTGCTCCTCCCCGAATGAAGGACCAACAGACTGCTGAACTTCCAGCTGGATCATCTAAATAAGCCGTCCTAAGTGGAATCCAACTAGACTATATATTATACAGTATAAGTGATCTAAAACCTGAAGGACTGCAGCTTTTGACTAATTTGGTAATTAATTTTAAAAAATTTAAAAATCACAACATTGCACTTCACTTTAATGTTTATATGAAATAAATATTGTTTCTCCAATTTATTGACTACTGATTTTTTGTTTTTTTAATAACCAAAAAGCAGGAATTGCTGAATGGGAGATTTTTGGAACCAGGTGAAGCTAACACAAGGCCACTAAAGCATATTTAAAGACAGATTGATTTTTTAGTCTTAAATGAAAAATGTTAATATTTTTAGTACAGTTTTGGTTTAATTTACCCAAACAAAACATTAGAAGACTTTCAATAAGGGGTGTCTTTTAATGGCTAATTTTAAAACCTTTCATAGCCTCTAAATTATTTTTTTCAAACTCAAATACAGAAGAATTTTAAAAACAGTGGGAACAATGAGAATTAAAAGAATATCCAGCACCAAAGGAATAAACTGATGTTAGGTAATGGCGGCTTATGGAGAAAGGAAAAAAGTGATCTTTGGCTATATGAATCCATCTTTAGGAGAAAATATCAGATTCCATTCAGTGCATCAATAACTTCTTGTAGAAAGCTCATCCAGTCATTTAGTAGCCGATGAAAAATCAGGTGAAAACATAAAAACTTTGGGGAGTGGTGGCCTACTGGTTAGAGCACTGCGCTTTGCTCCCAGAGGTTCTGAGTTCAAACCCGACTCCCACAGCCTCCACTCTGGGTCCCTGAGCCCCTTAACCCCACACTGCTCCCCGGCTGCCACACAATGGCAGCCCACTGCTACCCAAACGGATGGGTTAAATGCAGAGAGTGAATTTCTCCAGTGTGAAATTAATAAATTATTCAATAATAACATTTATCTTAAAAAAACAACTCAATATTGGCTGCAACTGACTTATCATTGCAAATCGATTAATCTGTCAATTATTTCTTCTATTAATCGATTAAAAATCGGATAGCCAAAGGTTCCTTAAGTAGAGTTTTTTTGTCAAATGAAACCAAAACTTTCCACTTGAGTTCTGGATAGAGCATAGTGAGAGAAGAAAAGTTTTATCTTAAATGCAAAATGTTTACAGATTAAAAAAATTTTTTTTTTTTTTTACAATTTTGGTATAGTTACTGCTCTAAGTGGGTTACGCTATCAGCTAAACACCAGTTTTATCGTCCCTATACTCCAGTTAACGTTTAATCGTTTACTAAATTAGCTGACGGTTATTTCAATAATCGATTAATTACGATCAATCCGATTATTTTTCCCCGTCTTAGTTGGATGGTTAATCTTTCGCATCAGAATGCTGTTAAAACGATAGAAAATCAATATACTAAAATACTCACAGCGTGTTCATGTTGCGGATCGCTCTCCTCGACATGATAGCATCCGTTACAGCTTTCTTAAACTGCCTGAGAAGACAAGCGAACAAAAGGACACATTAGTTCGATGACTCATCATCATCCATGAATCAGGCTGAAGTGAAGGAACCAGCTGGGTTGGCTCTTTCAAACAATCAATCAGTGCAACGGGCCAATCTACCGCCTGTCAGTCCAGATAATCACTTCGGACGCTCACCTCATGGCCAGGTACATGGGTCGGATGGCGAACAGAGGGAAGGTGTGCACCTTTATCATAATCGTCATGAAGGCGATGTACAGGAGAACCTTGATGAAACCTGTTAATGAGACCAGCTTTGAATCAGTCGCCACGTAGACAGACGGTGTGTATATGAAGATCCAGAGGGTGGGAGCAGCACCTGTGAAGAGCTCAGTGTAGAGCATGTAGACGGCCTTGTTGTCCCAGGGGTTCTCACTCTGAAGGTCCACAGTATGCAGGATGTACTTGATGAAGGTGGTCAGGACCATGGTCATCAAGATGGCGTACTGAGGAGAACAAGCAGAGGCCAACTTTTTAGCTTTCAGAAATCGAGGCATATGAAATACTTGATTTGGCTTTTTTTTCTCTCGAACTGATATCGGCTGGCATGTGATTGCTTTAGCTGATGCATTAGTGCATTCAGCAGCTTGAAATCACAGACAGCATGAGCTGCTGCTCCCTCCATTCCTTTGAACTTTAACTAAGATTGAAGCTAAACTTCTCATGATGTCATTTTAATCATGTAAATGGAGAAAGAAAAAAAATTGGCTTTCAGAATCGGCAGCACATATGATGGATCGGTGAAACAGAGGTCATCATAATCGGTATCAGTTGATCTCTGGCATCAAACAAATCTGAGCCTCAGCTCAGCTTCCTGCCATCAGTTCTGTTTGTATCTTTACGTTCCAGCTTCTGATTATTTTACCTAAAACTATCGGTCCGTTGAGCACGGATCTATGTGGCGAGGTACGGAGTTTGGAGGTATTCCAAACTTCTCCTCTGAGTCAGGAATTTTCTAAAAAGGTTAGAAAAGTGCAATGAAAGGAGATAAAGTCGTAGGGAAATGGCTGTTCCAACCGTTGCATTTCTGAATTCTCCCGAGTGGTGCCCGACTTTACACGAGTGAATAAAGTGAAGATGTTGTGGAAGAGGACGCCAGGGCAGCAGAAGCTTGGTTTGGTGT
>NW_015150736.1:189833-219482 GCF_000732505.1 Cyprinodon variegatus
CTGTTAGCTCTACGCCTGCTGAAGACACAGACGTCCATCCCCGTGAACACTGGGACGGAACTCAATGGGAAAGGAAATGATTCTGATTTCTTATTTCAGCTGTTGTGTAAATTAGCTGCTACATCTGAATGAAGATGCTATGACCGAAATGTGATTGACAGACGACCCTTGGTATATTATTGGCCGAGTTTAGGTGTTCAGGCTGACTTATAACTAACTGGCCTGAATAAGAAAATGGAAAAAACCCCACAGATTTTAAGAGGATTTTTAAAAAAATATAATTTTTCTAACTTTTTGGACAATATCATCTGATAAAGAGTACATTTATATACATTTTTAAGCCAGAATGATTTGACATTTAGATATGATTTCCCTGTGACTTTAAATACTATTAGGTTATCAGATATAATAAAGCAGGAGGGGCTTTTATTTTGAAGAACTGCTCACATCTTTTAAATGATGCAAAATTGCCAGCCAGTGAATTTATATTTTTTTCCAAGGCAAAAAGACTTTTGTTTGCCACCCAGTGCCAAAGACCTACTGAAACTATAAACAGCGAAATAAACAAATCCTTTGTCAAACAATTCATTACTGGGTCGCATCAAACTGAGAGCAGTGGACTGTTCAGTTCGACACAAACACACATACCGTTATAGTTTTATATTCAACAGGATATTAAATCATGAAATATAGAATGAATAATGACATTTCCTGCTAAATAGTTAAAATACATTAAAATGACTAAATACATTGTTTTATTCAATATATATATATATATATAATTATTTCATTTTCCATCTATAAATAAAAACAGAATCATTTAATTCAAGTTTGTTGCATTTTAATTTTTGGGCTAACAGGCTGAAATGTGTGGGAACTAGCTGTAAAAATTAAATTATCAAATATAAATATCAAATACAAATATCTATATAAAAAATAAAATAGTCTAGAGTGCTGTACTTAACGAAATTTCTTTTTGTTTACACTTGTGTATACAAAAAATCTGTTTAAGTCTAAGATGAGACGTGGGCAGCAGTTATTCTTTATAGGTAAAATGGTAAACAATACTTCCTGAAATAAAACCGATATTTTTTTTTATTGAAATGAACCAGGATGGGTTCAACCAGTCTAGTGTTTCAAAAAGGAAGGATGGCAAACCTCAAACCCAAAGACGAGCTGGACCGAAGCCCCTCTGGTGATGATGCTGTGACAGGCGTGGTTAACGAACATGAAGTCCATGACAGCCAGGAGCCCGAGCAGAGCTGCAGAAAGAAAGGAATATGGGGGGGTAGAATTAGGGATTAACTATTTTACAAAAATTATTAGTTAATCAAATTATTGGAATTTTAGTGTGATTTTCCTTTTACACTCAAAAAACAACAAAGTGTACCCCCTGTTTTTGGGATGTACAACTTTGGTACGCCCTAATTTTCCTGTGGAAACTTCACCCAAATGTCACAAGCAGCTGATGCTGGAGTTGGAAAAATGTAACTTTTGCTGCTCGACGTGCCACATCAACCTATCAGAGAAGCTGATCTGGGAGCTGGCAGGGAGACAAACACAGCACTGCTGACTTAGATCATAATGATCACTGCTCTAAACTGTTTATTAAGGCCTACATTAACTTAAAATGTCGAAACCTGCCATCAATATATGCTTGCTTTAATTATTCTGGTGCCTGCAGTTGGTACCAAATACCTGAAGAAAGCTAACATCTACTTCCAGCCGAACCCAACAGTAGTACAGTAGCGCCCCATATGCACTTCATATGGGGCCCACCCAGATAATGTTGCTTAAACGACACTGTCAAGGAAGGCTATGGACAGTGGAAACATGCAAGAGGAGAGTTTAGTGTCAGAGGTCGTGGATGAGTCTCCTCCATCATACATTTTTTGGCCGAATTTAGGTGTTCAGGCTGACGTATAACTAACTGGCCTGCATAAAATAACAAATAAAAAACAGATTTAAGACAGGATTTTTTTTTTATAAATAGACATTTTCTAAATTTTGGCACAATATCATCTAATAAATACATGTTTATTTGACATTTAAATATGATTTCCCTACGTCTTTAAGGCATGATCGTAATCTTGATGAACTGAATGCACAAACGATGTTTTGAGGTGAACTTTCAAACTTAAAAACATATTAAAACTACTTGATACCCACTAATCATAGCAAATTTACCAAACCACTCTGCCACTGAATACAGGAGCAGCAGAAGCATCAGACGCATCTGGAAACACATAACTGGACATCTGACCTTTAAATGTAAAAGCATCAAAAATGAAGCAGCAGGTGCATTTTTTGCTGCTCAAATCGCTGTGTGAACGTAGCATTACACTTTCTGATTCTTTGAATAAACCCATGAAACATAATATTTAATCTAAAAATTATCCCATGTCTTTTTAATATTTCCAATTCTAGTCAAGCACACATGCTTCCCATAATCAGGACAAAAGTAGTGTTGGAACAAAGACAAAAAGTTAGCTGCATTCCACCTCAAAATGCAGGAAATGGCTTTTCAGAGAGTCTAAATTTAAAAATTTTCCAGGGGAGGATACACCAGATGTGATACACCAAGATGTACACCCTATGAAATATTCGTAGCTAAAAACCCGATGCAGACGTTTCTAATCTTTCCTGGACTTTACTGTAACCTTTCTGTGAAAAAAATCTTGCTTCTACTATAATGCAAATATCTACCAACTTCAAGCATATAACCGCCACCTAAAGGACTGAAGGGAGAAATTTAATGCCCAACTGCAACACTAATACAACATAGCATTTATCTAAATTGCGATTATAATAAAATGCAACTAATTGCCCAGCCCTAGATAGAATCCAGTAGATGGTAACCAGAGCAGGAAAGAAATGGGACTGACTGAACCCTGGGCAGCAGCTAATGTCAGAACTTCAACCTGTTTCTCTGATATAAGGACAGTTTTTGGCGGTAAACGTTACCAGGAACTGGATCGATTTCATTAGAGCGTTTAGAAAGCTGCCCTGGGGTCTATTTAGGAGCAGCTCACAGAGCATGAAGCCATAGATTTGCATAGTTTCATAAAATGTTTCCTGCCTAGAGCTTCATGGCGAAAAACTGAAACAACGCAAAAAAGAAGAGTTAATGTTGGACTCTTTACTTACACAATACTCTCAAGTGGAAAACCCACGATATGTTTGGACTCCTCTCCATCTGAACCGAAACAGAAGACAGAAAGGCAACTCAGAAAACTGATTTTCACAAACATTTCTTTTATCGCTGCTGCCAAGGAAGCATTATATTGTGAATGTCAAACAGAACCATCTTAGTGAAACCGGAAGAGACTAAATGACACTGAAGCTTTATCGCCTCAGGATGAAATATTTACCTTACTGCTGGAATTATAACTATATAACCATGCTGAGCATCTTTTGTACTCTGATGAACTTTCATACTAGCAGTAAGGTGTCGAAGGGAATTTTTCACTCACAAAGTCCACTCTATCCTCCGCCAGCCAGTGGAAGCACTTCAGGAAGAGCAGCAGGGTGAAGAGTGCGACGAAGCGAGGGGAGAAATCGTCCCTGAACACGGTGAAGGCCAGGCACGTTTCCGTCACCGCGTACCAGGAGCGCTCGATGAGGTGCTGCCAGAGGGAACGAGATCAGCATGCTTTTGTTTTTGCAATACAGCACCACATCAGCTTTACCAGAAAGGATTTTTGATGACCCCACCTCCATTTCGGCAGCCCTTAGCTGGCCAAAAAACACCTTTCTCATGAACTTTCCCAGCAGAAACACCAACACAAACGCTTGGATGTACAAAACCTGATGGGAGCAAAACAGAAAGAAAAACTGTCAAAGCTGCTTATGTGAACAAAAAGTAAAACAGGTTGAATAGAAAGCAGGCTGGTAGAAAGTCCCTTATTGCGCCGCACTTACCGCCATACTTGGGCTGCTTTTGGTTAGGTACACAACAGTCGGGTAGAACTGATGTTTGAGCAGGTACGCATGGGCCACCACAGCCCCAGTCAGCGCCAGACTGGTGGCCGTCACCAAGGCTGCCCGCACCATCATGGACAGAGCTGCAGATGCTGGAGAGGAGGAGGAAACGGATGCAAGAAAATAAAGGAAGCCAGCCTGATTTATAGCCCAACATAATTTGATACATCACAACTTTCCAAAGAACTAATCATCTTGTTAAGTTCTGCTTTTTCAAAATGTGTTTATAGCATTTTTACTTTAATTTGCCAAAAGTCATTAAGGACATGTTTTAAATCCTAGCCAGTATTTGTCACCATTTTAGGATTTCTTTGAGGTCTAAGAGTTTGATCAACTCATATTTTCATAATAATAGAAATCCCTGTAAACACATCATTTAACAACCTTCTTTTTTCTGTCAGATTAATGTTGTGTTTTGAGCATAAATGAGATAATCTAAAAACGTCTAATTTATGTTAATTTTAACAATACTGCTCTATCAAAGAGTCCAAAGCATGTACATTTTGCTCTTTCATTGTCTCTTCAAAAACATAGAAATATTGTTAATCAGATCAGAAAAAGCTGAACAAAAAACAAAAACAAGATAGCTGTATCAGCCACAAAAATTTGTATATGATCTTAATTAATTTCAGTTTAAAGCGTTGATTTATTTTTTTTAGAAAAAAGAAAGATGAGCTGCCCATCACCAGTCACACCTGATCAGCGGGAAAACTAAATGATCCTGGTGTCTGGCCGCCATATAAATGCATTAATTTCTGATAACTGAGTAAAAAATCTAAGCCTCAACTACAACATGGTGAAACTTAAAGCACCAAGCAGGATTGAGATCCTGGGTTATTTTCATAAAACTACTGATCAAAACACTTGACCAAAGCGGCCAAAATAAAAAGAACTTGAATTAGAAGACTTGACTAACACCATACTTTTAAAAATAAGTTACCTAAAACCGCCTAAAGGAAATAGTTTCACTTTATGTGAAACACATTAAAAGAGAAACATAGCCACCTTATTTGACATAACATCTGCTGTGGGGATAAACACAACGTACGTTACTCTAATTTAGCAGTTATTTAATAAATATATCCTATTTAAAAGCCGGTTGACCTACTTAATATGTAAAAACTCATTTGTTTGGCAGCAGTTAATTAAGCATGAAGTAAACATCTTCAGCCAAATCAACTATTTTTGAACTGTTTTTAAGGAAACATGTCAAACGAAGCTAACGTTTGAAGATTTAGATCCACACATTTATTCCTGTAATGCGCCCTTTAGACTTATGGAGAGTTTATTAATAAACCGAAACTTTATACATGCTTCTGTTTGCGTTTTAGGTCCAAATTCTTGTGCAGATGAGATGGCAACCAGCTATGTGGCTTAGTTAGCCTGTTAGCTAGCGTTAGCTTCCGTCGGCTCCAGCTGTCAGGACTCACCGACTCGCGATACCCGAAGGAAAACTCGCTCCTCGGCTGATTCAGCTGCACCTCCTCGTCTATTAAACCCTCTTCGTTGTCTCCAGCTAATCCATTTCCAACATGCTAGCGTACCCTCTCAATTATAACCCGTTAATTCCCCTCGCCCGTATTTGTCTGTCTACGTGTTTATCTTTGGCTTGCTCCTTAGGAGCCACCTCACATCCGGTTGTTACGGTGATTTAACGCAACGGCTTTTTGTTTTTCACGCAACAAGCATGCAGAATGTTTAACATCCAGCAGCTAAGTTCCAAATATGTGGGAAAAGGGCACGGTGAATATCTTTTACTTCAAATTAGCATTCGCTTTCCTATTTTTAGTACTTTTACTTGGGGTGACGTATTGCGCACCTTTGTTTTCTGGGTTTTACGGTAAATATAAACGTGGACCAATAGGAAGTGATCAGGATCTCACAGCCAAATGAGGCGCATTCAAGCACAGAGCCTCAGCAAATGAATCTATTTTGTATAGGAATTAGAAACTGATTTTTATTTTTATTTTTTTCACTTTATAGGGCACTCAGTGAAATTCTTTGAAAATCTAAATTTCAAGCCAATAGTGTTATTGGAATCCAGGGCAATACCTTATTACCTTTGTAACATTCAAAAATATGGATATTTGGATGGTAAAAATTAATCTCAATATAATAACAAGAAGTTGCCTGAATATATAAAGAGAAATAACAAAAGAGCGTCTATAAGAAATTCATGAAAAGTGAAAGAAACACATTTTCTTTGGTACAACATAACCTTAGAGGCATTAATGCTGATACTAGCACTTACATTTTATAGTTTATAAACCTGAATATAATTGTTAACTAGGCTTATTAACTTTTTATCTTTTCAATTAGCGACTTACCTTTTTTTCTTGACTTTTTAACTTTTTTTTTCAATTTAATTTACAGTAGGTAATATATCAATTAAGGGCTCATCTAATTGGTCAAATACAAGATGTACAGCCATGTAGCAGCATCTTTGCTGAATGCCTGGATATAGATCTTGCGCTTCTAGACCTCACTGAGGGAGGGGGTGCGTTTCCATTTGTAAGGGGTATGCCAGTGATCAAAAATGGTAACTTGCCTTATAAAGGGTTAAATGGGAAAGTTGAAAACATTCTGATTCCAGCTGCACCATCTGATAACCTCACTCAGGATTTTCTAATCACAAAATAAAACATAGGCCTGCTACAACCTGCATATATTTTTACACTTGTCAAAGAATAAAGTAATATAATAATAATTTCCGTTATCATCACTTCGAAATAGGCTGTTTTTCTCCTGCCACCTCAAGTTTGTCCATCATCTACATCTGGATGTGTCTTTGCAAACTTACTAATGGAGTGTCTGCTTGATGAACAAATCTGAACAATCAAAATCTCTAAAGGAAAATTTTGCAATTATTTGTCATTAATCTGGAATATGTTGTGAAAATGTTGGGGAGTGGCGGCCTAGGGGTTAGGGCATAGAGCTTGGAATCCTGAGGTTCTGAGTTCGAACTCTGGGTCTCTGCATAAGACCCTTAACCCCACACTGCTCCCCAGGTGCCCCATGATGGCAGCCCATTGCTCCCCAAGGGGATGGTTAAATTCAGAGGTGAATTTCTCCAATTTGAGATCAAAAAGTTTAATTATTATTAAATATTTTAGTAGTTGTAGGTCTTGGCAGGAGGGAGCCAGCAAAACCATCTCATCTGCAAAAAATATACTGGTCTATGTTGGACGCAGACCAGACCCCTGTCCTGTTGTTACAGAGCCAGAAAGGGCCATCGACTTCCTGCTGCCCTACAGGGCACCATGAGGGACAAAGTAAATTGGCCTCCTAAGATCCACAAAGGACATGTAAGTATGTAACAGGTTATGTCTAAGACCACCTCCTCTCTTGAGAGATGGCTTTCACAGGTTAACACTGCAAAAGATAGACTCTGTTTATGCACCCTGATGCTCTATCTCTCCGATTCTTTTCCCTGAAAACAGATCACTCGAGACAGACTCTTTAAATAACAATTCATAACTTATATGTATTAAATAACCAGGAGACATGACAACAGACTATACAGAAGAGAATTAGGGACACTGAAAAAATTAAAAAAAGTAAAAAAATTTTAAAATTTAATTCAAGTTAAAAAGGGAAAAAAAGCAAAAAAACGAGAATAAAAGCCCAATTCCGAAAAAAAAAAGTAAAAATCCGAAAAAAAAAGCCGAAAACCGAAAAAAAAGGCAAAAATCCGAACTTTTTTCCCCAAAATAAAACGAAAAAAAAATAAAAAACAAGTAAACTTTTTTTATTTTTTCAGTGGCCCTAATCCTCTTCCGTAAGACTCAGATCAGTGAAGTTGCTTAGAGTTTACAGAAGGCAGCTGCTCACCTCTGGGCTCATCTCTCAGGAAGTGGCCCAGATAAACAGTTAAAAAGGCATTTTATACATCTCCAGTCTGCTGCATCATCTTATTTTACATGATACAGGTTGGCAGATGATTAGACATCCATGGCTCCAGCCTTATCAAAATATTACAGTTTGTTCTTTGCTGAAGGACACTGCTCTAATTCCATTTCCAAATCTTTGCCACGTGCAGAATGGAGATTATAACTGTATATCCGGACAGAGGAAAAGTCCTAATTAGATTAAAACATCAGTTCTGACTCGCAATAGGCAGCCAATACCAAGGTGTAATAATCTGACACATCTTCAATGATAATTATCCCAACAACAAAGATGGCTTCCTTAACTCCTCTATCAAACCATCTGTCTTCCCTGGCCAGAATATAGACGTTGCTGTCCTCAGATGAGTGTCCTTTAGCTTCCAGGTGTAGGTGAACAGCTGAGTCCTGCCCTGAGGACTTGGCCCTCCTGTGTTGAGCCATGCGTCTGTGTATTGGATGTTTGGTATCTCCAGTGTAAAGGTCTGTGCACTATTCACTACCCTGGACGGCGTGAAGCACGTTGTCGGCCTTGTGTCTGGGTATGTTGTCTTTAGGGTGAACCAGTTTTTGTCTCAGGGTGTTCCCTGGTTTGATTTGCTCAGGGATCCGGTGATGGATGTTTTTCAGAGACCCCAGCAACATATGGAATGACAATGTTCCTTCTACTGTTTATTTCCCTCCCAGCAGGCCTCTTCAGGTTGGTGTAAAAAAACAAGTTCATCTGGGATAACCACAGTTCTTCAGGGCTGTCCTCATATGTCCCTGTTCTCTCACCATCCCTCTGTTGGTGGTGGGAATGGTTTCCGCTCGGTTCTGATGACGCCTTGTTTGTGTTCTAGTGGGTTTCAAGCTTGACCATGACCTGGATGACTGAGAGTTTTCACAGATAACTTAAAGATGTACATTTATACAAAAAAAATAAATAAATAAATAAAAAGTGAAGTGAAAACTTTATACATGACTATTGGAGGATTACATTGGTTTCACTTCTTCTAGTTCCTATATGAATGCAGATTATTTGAAAGGGACTTTTGATTATGTTTCACATTTTATGGCGACATGAAGTGAGGCGGTGGGGTTGGTCTTGACTCTGTATTAATTAATTTTTTACTCACAGATCTTCTGCACAGGCATGGATAGAGTCTCACTGACTGAGAGTACAGGGTGCAGAATTTGGTGGTGCAGCTCTGGTCAGGGGTAACTGGGGGGAAATGGGGGAGCTGCTCAATCTTTCTAGTATAACTAATCATGGTGCGCCACAGAGGTAAAAAAAAAGCCATTTTTTAGTCCCAGTCCAGCCCAGACCTCGGATCATCCCAGAAATTAAAACCCCTCTACAATGAAATGGCAATTCAAGGAGGGGCTTTAAATCTGGAGAGCTGAAGCATAAGGTCATCAATGTAGTTGGATTTGTGTTTATTTTAAGCTATTTAACACATTATTGTGCTCTTAATTGTAATATTATTGGTTAATTTACCCTTGAAGCACAATAATTTGTCTCATTCACACTGCATAATTTGTTTTACCCTTTTGTGCATTGTTTTTTTTTTTTTAAATCAAATTCATATGTTGATTTAAAGATATAAGAAACTATATTGAAATGTCTCTTACTAAAACAGGTTGCATAGCCTTAGCTGGTGAAGCTTTGGCTTTCTGTTAGCACCACTGTCTGAACTTATAAATCTTTTTCAAGACATCCAAAAACAATGGTTCATTTATTACCATAATTTGAATTTAAAATTAGCTCCAGGAAGCTATTGACGTACTGTGATGCAGGCTATGGCATTATTACTTGATGTGATTTAATACATTCCAAAGAAACAAATATATAAACAAATATTTATTTTCCTTTTAAGCATAAAAAAAAATTACTAGGTTAAAAAAAGAAAAGAAAATGTATCACTGGGGTACTTTCAAAAGCAATATGACACCCATGGGCAGTATTTGGGTGAAACTGCTAAAATCTGATGTGTTTGTCATGTTTAAATTGATACAGAAATACAGAAACAAGATCTTCTCTGAAATTTGTGAGAAAAGTGGAAACAATTGTGTTTTTTTTAATGCAAAGATGAAGTGCTGTTAGCCTTTTATTCATTTGTATTAAAAACAGGAAACTATAAAAGCGCTGAAACAAAGTTCCCTTAAATCCAGATAAAGTTTATCGCCGTTCGACTGTCCCAACTTAGCATTTTAAAGTCCTGCCTTTTTCCGTTATGTTCTTTATTATGTTGCAATGAAGCTTTCCCTCTGTTTGCCTATCATGTACAGGACTTTGAATCGTCTGCCTAACGAAACATGATATATACATATATATATATATAAACATTTCTGCCTTTTCTAGAACGGAATTTTCACTTGCAGCTGTTTACGGTTCAGCTTCATTTTCATTGCACTTTAAGGTCTCTGGCCTTTATTTTATGTAAAATAGTCTTTTCTATGTTTATAATGATCCTTCTCCACTTTTAGATGTTATTCCACTTTAAAAGGTTACTTATCAACTTTGATGTGATTCTAAAATATTCAACTCCAAATACTTGTATTTTCTTCCCTGATTTTTATATATAAGATCTAGATATTCTTAAGTAACTTCTTGGATGTTGATATCAGTATAAATAATTGCTTGATTGAACAGTGAAAACTTAAATACAAAGGAATCACATTTTTATTTACTTGTATGGAAGCTGTATTTGTGGATTAGATTGTCTCAAAAGTTTTCAGTATTTTAATCAGTCACATTAATTGAATTAGAATTAAGAACTTGAGGATGACGTGGTATATAAAAAAAAAACAGTTTCTAATGAGTAAAACAATTAATAGTGTTACATCAAACAGGGAATTAAACTTCACTGGAGCACAGAAGCAAAACAACTATTAAGAAATACCATTTTATTTTATTGAGCTAACAAAGTAAATTAACATAATGCCTTGGTACCCAAGCCAAAATTTAATATGCCTCCACAAAACCTATGAGTGCACAATATTGTTAATACAGTGAGTCTGGAAAAAAAAACAGCCACTCTTACTTAAACTTGCAAGTACAAACAAGCCTCAATAATGGTGGTGCTCACTCTGTGGTTTCACCATACCTACCTCTATGGCAACAGATGTAACATTAGCAATGTTAGCTTATGGCATGTTAATCTTGTTCAGTGATCTCCCATATCAAAAGAAAAAAAAACTATCACATTGGCATACAGAACTTTTTTAAAAGCAGTAGCTCAGTGTTCATTTCTAGCAGTAGAGACTAAAAAAAGCATTTGTTATATCAGAGTCTAACGGTAAACATGTTTGTTTCTATATCTTAACTGAAATAACCGACACAGAAACGACAATGTAAGAAACAAGAAAAGTGTTTCAAAAAATTTCAAATTCTCTGGTAGAAAAAGCAGAGTGGGGAAACTGTTCTGCTCAATTATAAACTACAAATAAAGAAAAAAAAAAAAAGAAAAAAAATCCAAACAAAACAAAAAAGAATGAATGTAACCAATGTCTAATCATCCTCTGAAGGATTCAGACCTAAATTCTTCTACATTGCAGCATTGTCGAGCAGTAGTGTGTCCATGGTGGTGTAACTTGGGTTTTCCTCAAGATATTTTCTTGCAACATTTGTTTTTTTTTTATTACATATATGAACTGGATTCTAGCTGAGACTGTTGATCGTTTCCTGTGAGAGTTTTACATCCCTTCCAAAGGTAAGTGTAAACAGTTCAGCCTGTAAGACAGCTTTAAATTACAAATGATGGTAAAGGAGGGGAGGTTAAAAAGATAAAAACGATAATAGAAAACAGAAAGGTAGAAGGTCTTCTAAGCTCCCAGAAGTCTGTTATTAGGACACAGAGGAGATGGGGTTCAGAGGTGAACCCATCTGTGTCAGCACTTTATCCAGCCACTGGAGAGGCCCGTGCAGGTGCACCTCAATCCAGCAGGGGGTGCTGGTCACATCCTGTCGGTGATACTCTGCTCCCCAGCCCTAAGGAAAAACAAAACAAAACAAACAAATCATTAGGAATGATGACTCAGAAGTGTTAAATGTTCCATAATGAGAGCAGGTGAAGGCATCCCCACCTTGACAAAGCTCATCCTTATAGTGCACATCTTGGTGAGCTCGTACACGGCCTCAAAGCCGTGATTCACCGAGTGAGTCAGGAGCTGAGCAAACTCCTGGTTGTTAAAAATCTTCAGGCTGCATCCACTTGGGATCTTACACACGGTGGTGGGATGGAAGCCGTGGTGGTAATTACAGTTACGGCTCTGGACAAAGATGCTGGTGTCGCTCAGACACTCTGCGTACACCTCTCCTCCCACGTAGTACAGGTGCACACCTGGTGAGACAGAAACATGGGCTTAATGACCGCGGGTAGAAAAAGGGACGTGGCCGATTCGAACGAACGCTCGCACCTTTGCCGATGTGCCTGCGGGTGTTCTCGATGGTGGAATTACGGTTGACGTTGGACAGCAGTCCGAGGCAGAAGCGGTTCTTGTTGTTGGAGGGGTCGGTGAAGCCGTCCACGAGCACGCTGGTGGACGAGGCGTGGTAGGCCTCTCCGACGCGGTTGTTTAGTTCATAGTAGACAATAGAGCACCAGTGGCTCGGCTCCTCATACTCCACTGGTTGAACATCTGGAAACAAAGGGGACCAGATTAGCTTTTAGCAAAACATCTCACTAAAATCTTTACGTGCTTAAGAAATAATGGCCGAAATCTATGTTAATAATTATGGCTTAAAGTTTACAAAAAACAAAAACAAAAAACATAATCTTAAATAACATAAATTATCCATCTGGACAACAGGAAGAACCTGAACATAGAAATGTTGGGGTCTACTACACTACCACAGGAAAGACAAAGCGAAGAGATGGATGCTGCAGAAGTTGGTTGTTTCAAAGGAAAGTTGAGTGGAAGGAAAAAGTGCTGAAGCAACATGTACAAGGAATAAAAGGACTGTGCAGTAAATCCCATGCAAGTCTCTGTAAGAGTAAAATTCAAGGTTTTATCTGGTTTAATCCAGACTGACATAAACAGGACGTGGCCTACAGCTGCTGCACTTCATGAGCTTTGGCACTCCTGTACCCGATACGATATATTTAAAAAATGAAAAAGAGTCTAATAATAATAACATTACAATAATGTTGTATAAAATGAAGAACATCACCCTAAGAACCAACAGAGAAGAGGTGTCTTCAGTCAGACACCTCTTAATATTAGCTGTAAACCGATAGAGGAGATCCTTCCTGCCTTCAGCCAACATAACTGGTTGAAGGAACCCCTATAATGCTATTAAGTATATAGTAGTCTATTAAGTATATCCATAAGTATATTTTTAGTTTAATTGAAGGATTTGATGGATATGTCATCGCTGGCCTGAATATTATAGGCCCAACCTGAATCCTAAACAGAACTTAATTTTGTTAAATGGAAACTGGATGAAGATGAGAGACAACAAAACTGAACAATCCAGACAAGCATTTGTCTTCGATTAAAAGAACCCGGGTTTCCCCAAAACCCAGCCGAGACACTAAATGCAAGGTACTGCAAAAACAGACCTAAAAACTCAAAACATTAACTTGAGCAGGAATATAATATGATCTACCAATGAAAGACTATTTCCCGAGCCTTTGAAATTAAATGACGGAGCTTTTTTTTATGGTTTTATCATATTGAAAAAGTGTCTTATCTATCTATTCTGAGAAAAAAAAGTCAGAATTCTGAGGAAAAAAAAAGTCTGAATTCTGAGAAAAAAAAGTCAGAATTTTGAGGAAAAAAAGAGTCAGAATTCTGAGAAAAAAAAAGTCAGAATTCTGAGAAAAAAAAAGTCAGAATTTTGAGAAAAAAAAAGTCAGAATTCTGACTTTCCCATATTAAACGGAAACAAAATTGAAAAATCAGTTAACATTTTTTTTTTTCAGTGGCCCTAATCCTCTTCCGTAGGACACTGTTAGAAAAAACAAAACTTAATATTGTGTTTAAACAACAACAACAACAAAAATCTGCTTTAACTAAGAACAGAACTGAACTAAAGAGAAAACTGCACGGCGGTGCCGTTACTTCCCACCTCTAGGTATGCCGCTGCTCGTTTCCATGGACTGGCTGTCCTGACCCAGCTGCTCCTCGGGGGGCATGTAGGCCGGGGGCGGGGTGTCAGCTGAGACATGAAAAGCAGTTAGCAATGGATGAGACCAGTTGTTGCTGCTTCTGGCAAATGGTCTCTCTAACACACACACACACCAACACACACACACATACACACAGAGATGTCCCTAGACAATCATCACAGGAGCTGTACCCCGGAAATGGTGTTAGATTACACATACGCCTCACTTCTAAACCACATGCTAACCCATTCCCGACAGAGATGCAGCGAGGCATCCGAGTCTTTCTGAAGCCAACAGGAGAAACTATCATTGTTCATGCAGACATGGATGCTAAATCACTGCAGCACCAAACAAGTTGTTGCAGGAGTTCTTTGTGAACCTTCTTAAGACAGCAGGCATCCAGTGTGTTTAGCTAAACATACATCTTAAATTATACAATGTTTAAGCAGGTTAGCTCTACATCCTCTGATCTTATACATTCATGATGAAAAAAAGGGCTTCCTGACGGACATAGCTGATGCTTTTACTGCAGACAGATGCCTTGGCTCTGATGGGCAGTGCTTAGCTGGCACTTCCTTTGTTCTCACAAAGCGAGGTGGTTTGATTTGGATAAAACTCTTCATCTGGTTGGACTAGTTGCTTCCAAATCCCTGTGTTTGAGGTTAAAATCTAATTATAGCTCAGGTTGACAAAGAATATCATTACATTACATTTGGTTTGAAGGATATAGGTTTAAAAAATTATATAATGAGAGGATGAGAACATTTTATTTATATTAAAACCAGTAGCTGTGTTTACATCCAAAGCAAACTTTTCACACAAAAAAGAAAATGCAAATCAGGTGAGTTTCCATCCACTGGAGCGAATTAACCAGGCGATGCAGACGGTAATGTCACACGTTAGGATTAATCAAGAAGAGAAGGTTTTAATAAATTTGGTGCGATCAGGAGTTTTTTTTACTCCATAATTTCAGCTAGTATTAGTGATGCTTCATGCCAACATGGAGAAGGAAATGCGATTCTAATGCTGACATTAAGAAGGCCGGACAGAGAAACAGCTGATCAGTCATGTGAGAGAAATGTTTGCTAATAGAGCTTCTTCATAAATATGTTTCACTCTCCTCTTTAACAAATTTACTCTTTCAGATATGTCAGACACCCCATTAAGAGAACTTTAAAACCTTTGTTTTTTGGGGGCAAAATCTAGTAGGTTGGTTCAAATTCATCTACCTGTTCTAATGTTATGATTAAAAACAAATAGATTTTTTTTCCTGTATATAAACAAGTGGAACTCCTCAGATACATTTGTGAATCTTTTCTGGTTGCATAAGAGAAGAGTGACAGCCCAGGAAAACAATGGTTTGGCAGACTTCCCAGGGTCGAGTACAGGAGTGTGCTTGGAGTACCTGGGAGTTGGAATGGACTGGAAGGCCCCGAGCTGGCTGGAGAGTTTGGATAGGTACCGCTGCTGGCTGGAGAAGAAGGATATGGAGAATTTGGAGAAATGGGGAAAGATCCTCCTCCTCCTCCGTTGCTGTTGCCGCTGTGTGGTTGCGGGAAGGAGTCTGGAAAGGTGGCGTTCCCGGGCATGTGTGGCTCGTTATGGGTGAGGTTACGAAACTGTACAAGCAAGCTGTGCTGTGGGTTGAATTCGCTGTGCCTCGGTACCAGGACGGGTGGCAGGACTGGGTGGGAGAAAACAGGGAAATGTGTTGAAAACAGAAAAACATACATGCAAAATATTAAGCTGAATGCATATTTCTCCAAGTAAACATTGATTTGCATCGAATAGAAAGTCACAACTAAACATTGCTTAAGTTTAAACACATTTTTATCAATGGTGAACAAACACAAATGCAGAAAACACAAGTCATTATCCACCAAATCAAATTTGGGAGAACAGAAACAAAGGCAGCTTGTTTATTCAGCAAACCTCTTAAAGCACAAAAAAATAAAATAAAATTGTTGCAGGGTATATAAAGGTAATCTTACACTGAATTTAAAACCTTTTTAATACCATGACAGCGTTTCTAATACCAACAAAACTGTGAGCTTCAACCCTGAGATCAGAAGGTGAGGTGATGGAAAAGCGGAGGAAATTAGATAAAATGTTTGTAATATAATAGAAAAAGCCATGCTAGCAATTAGCACTGTAGATGGAGAAGGCTTTTGTAAGTTAATGCACTACACACAGGCCAGTTTAAATATTCCTCCTATAGCAAACAGAACCATACATCTAAAAGCTATGACAGCAGGCCCAAGTCTCTCCCAGCTCTCAATGTTAGATTACAAGAAAACAGAGCTACAACACAGTTAGCCTCAATTTCATTGAAACAAAGCGGTAAATAGTGTGACAGTATGAGAGCGGCATACCCTGTGTGCTAATAATAGTTTTATATCTTTTTCCATTAGAAATGATAAGAGTTTAACATATTTTAATTAATCTTTTATACATTCAGTGACCCAATAGGTTCCTGTTTTTTGCCATACAGTGAACCCTCGTTTATCGCGGGGGTTACGTTCCAAAAAGAACCCGTGATAGGTGAAATCCGTGAAGTAGAAACCTTTTAAATACAAAGTACAGTAGGACAAATAGTGACTGACATGTACAGTACAGTATTTCACTGCTGTTCTGACGGAGCCGATGCATCCTGACTCTGCTCTGTGGCGTTTTTTCTTCTAAAGCCTGCGGTGCAGGTGTGTTTTTTGGAGAGAAGAACATAGTTATCGGTAGTTGTGTCGCTCTTTTTTTCTTCTGGGCCAAAAGATCCTTATAAACCGACATGCCACCATTAATATGTTTGACAATAAAGTTCAACAATGCATGATGCAAGACCGTGAAAAGTGGACCGCATTATAGCGAGGGTTCATTGTACATGAGTTTAACTGTGCTTTACATGGACATGAACTGGGCTCTCAACAGCTCTTGCACTTGTACTGAATATATAGGTGTACATCTTTTACTGATAAAATATCAGTACAATTATTGTTGGCTGAACATTTGTGTTACTTGGACAAGATTTACGTTATTAAAGTTGTAGGGAAATGACTGTTCCAACCGTTGCATTTCTGAATTCTCCTGAGTGGTGGCCGACTTCACACGAGTGAATAAAGTGAATGTGCTCTGTCGATTATCAAGGGGGCGGGATTGTTGTGGCGAAAGGTTCGCAAGCAGGTTTGGTTGTGGCCGGTTTGTCGGAAGCATCTTGCTAACCAGTTAGCAACTTAGTGCGAGTAGGTTCCCAATGGGAAATTCCATTGGGACCAAGTAGCACTAAATTGGTGACTTAGAAACGGCGGAAACATGCAAGAGGAGGAGAGTTTAGTGTCGGAGGTCGTGGATGAATTTCCTTCGACATACATTTTTTATTTAGAGGAGGAAAGCGGGGACGAAGTTGTTGAGGAAGAGGACGCCAGGGCGGCAGAAGCTTGGTTTGGTGTAGAAAGCTTACAGCCGTACATGTTTGAGCCCTTGCCTCACAACCAGTTGTTCTGTTCTGTTTAAGCCAAATTATTTGACATTTAAATATGACTCATCTACGACTTTAATATTCAAATTTAAATTTTTTTACAATACGTTTATTGTTGGCTAAATATTTCTTACTTAAAAGTACCCATTTTAAAATACATTCATGTTTTTAATGCTTCAATTAAAATCGTCAAATATGACTAAAAAAAGAAATGACAGATTAGCGATATCACCCAGCCCTAAAACCAACACAGCCAGAACAATAAATTATTAAAACATAATGAGATGACTCAGGCTCTGAGAAGACACACATATCCATTAATCATTAGTTGGCCAATAAATTCAATCAACTTTAGATTGATTAATTAAGCAATAACTTTTTTCCCCATTTGCAATGTTAGTAAATAGGTTAGAGTTTACATTTAGCTACAGTTTTGTTGAGTTATTTCTCAATAGCAAAACAAAAGCTTATACATATCTTTATAAAGACAAAATTTATTATTCTGGAACATTGTTTGCAAAATGTTTATTTTCACTGAGTTATAAACAAAACCGAAAAACGCCTCTAGGACATAAATAAGGAGGAACAGCTCTACCATATTTAAAAATAAATACAGAAATAAATAAAGTTGACCCTCTAAGGCACACCCCTTACTCATTTGCTTAATGAGGCAGAAATGCACACAAAATGTAAAAAAAAAACGACGGGCAGAAATAAATAGCATTAAGAAATAAATAGGGTAAAAAAAATTACAAAAACAGACAAAAATATAGCAAATAAATAAAATATAAGTATACTTAAAAAATAAGTAATTAGTAATAAATGAAGTTGAAGATTATAACGTACAATAAATAAATAAATAATGTAATCATTACAAAGGCGAATAAATAAAGAAGCTAATTAAAAGAGATACATTTATGTGTCACTGCATAATTCAATGTCTACCCACATTTATTTGTTTATTGTATTTTTGGGGGCAATTATTTGTATGCGTATTTATTTATTTATGTATTTATTTTTAAATATGGTAGAGCTGGTCCTTCACACACAAAGCCTATTGAAAGTTTTTAAAGAAATTCAATTTTCTATCAATCAATCAATCTAAGTATTACATTTTTTGAGGACTTCTTTCTTTTAATTCATTTTTTAGAAGATAACTTAAAATTAATAATCCGACATTAAATTCATGACGATATATATAAAAAATCATTCAAAGTAGCCTTTAGGCCAACTACTTGCCTTGTAGAGTTTTATAAATAGAGGTAATAGAACATCTGAAGAATCGTTTTAAGCCCTAAATCTTTTTCAAACATAAACACATCAAACCGAATGCTGCCACGCTGGAATGCTAGCAGTGTGTTGAAGTAACTTGAAAAACGAAGAAGAGTTCAAAGCTATTTGTTTTTTAGCATCAGAAGTGTTTAAAACAAAGGCTTCAGAAGACTGAAGCCATTTTAAAAGCTACAGGAAAAGTTGCTGTCATTCCGCCCATCACTGAGTCAGAGAGACATAAGGCAGATGAAAGCATGGATGGAGAAATGTTAAGTTGTTCCGCTTTTCTAAGGTTTGAGCTGTCTGGTCTGGATTTAGAAACATAGGAACATCTCAAAGTAAGGGTAAGGATCAACATCTGTTTAGGCAATACAAGTAAAGCATAGTTTTTTAAAGAAACATTTTTTTTGTTTGTTATGTTTTTGTTTAAGACAGTAAAATGCTGCTTAATTACAACTAGTCTCGGTGTGATATCACCCAGATTTATTACCGTTCACTCAAAGAAGGCGAGAAAATCTTAAAAAATGGTCTTTAAAAGAAATCAGAATCAGCTCAAGTATGTTTGACTGGTTAAAACTTAGCATAAATCCTCCCAGCTTGGCCCGAAACTTGCTTCAACATGTTAGAAACCTACTACCTGTATGCCCTATAACATTCAGTTTAATAGGAATATTGGAAGTGATGATAGTGTATAAATGCCATAGTGGGATAATGAACTAGTCAGTGTTCAGGACCAGATCAAGACTATTATGCACACAGCTTCTATTCCAAAATGTAAAGAAAGCAGTTAAATAGTGATTATAAATTGAAATATGATTTGTCTCCTTTCCATTGAAGACCCATCCCCATATAAGCCCTTCAGGAAGCTCTTGCTGAAATGCTGTCAGTGTGCAGCCTCTCCTGACCGACACGCGATCCACATCCGTGAACAAGTCAATAAAGGGCTGGCAATCTGAAAAAAGCCTGGTGTCGGAAAGGCTGTCCTGTCAGGGTCACTCTTTACTATATTTATTGGCTGTGTGAATGACATTAGGAGGCAAGCAGGGAGGTTTGAGCAGAGAGAGTGCTGGGAGTTAAGCCTGAGTGGTTTATGCATTTAGAGAGCCGCTTTCTGATGCCACACCCAAACTGGAGTGCCTGGGCTATATAATCTAATAAGACTCCTAGAGCTAGTGATATTGATTTTCTGTGAAATGGAAGAGGCGGGTTGGACAGGCCTGCATGATCACTGCCTGCTGACCTTTGTGGATTTGTTTACAGGCTCTTCCAGCTTTAAAGCATCTGCACAGCTTAGAAAGCAATTTATCAAGGATTTTATTCCAAATACAATAACAAAAACAACTAAACCCTGATTTTTAAGTAAGAACTAAATAAATAAAAATACAAAACTCCTTACTACTGATAGTCTATTTCGATTGCCAAACAGATGTGCAGGAATAAGGGACTTGGAATGAATAAGTTTAATTCAGATAATCCAGTAAAACTACTAATTTAACATTCTGTATCATATTAAATTATATATATATTTTACACGGCAAAATCCTTAATTATCTTTACTGTTGCCAGCCTGTAGCCATGTCCCGAATTCCTCATTTTCCAGCCACTTTTGTTGAAATTTGCCATTTCCCCATTCTCTAGCCTTTTCTCCACCTCAAGCTTCTTTTCCAAACATATGAATGAATATCTTTAATTCAGATAATCCAGTAAAACTACTAATTTAACATTATGTATCATGTTAAATTATATATAAAACTCAATACTAGATAATATGTATATTTCAGTGCTTATGATTGAAGAGGCTATTTAATCATACTCCTTCCTCCTAAAGCCATTAAAAACATTTTCCTGATTCCTACCTAACCTAGTAGTCCATAATGTTCTAAAAGCATCTTCAATTAATCTAATTTGCATTTACATGCCTTAATATTAGACGTTATCACAATGTATGCTTTTTTAAGGCAGAGTGTGTTTTTTTTTTTTTTACACCAGTTTAACCGATCCCTCATATGTGCTTACGTTTTTTTTAAGGGGACTGATATTGGCATTTGTGCTTCCATTTACAAAACGCAATCAGTTAATAATCGGATACCAAAAGGTTCCTTAAAGACGATGTTTTAAAGAATTAAACCAGATGAAAGTAAAACTTTTCCACTTGAATCCTGGGTAGAGCATATTGAATATATGAAATTATATGAAATGCAAAATAGAGTTAATGAATAACGGGAGTTAACGAGTCATCGATTACTAAATTAGTTGATATGTATTTCAATAATCGATTAATCACAATCCGATTAAGTGGTTCAGCCCTTAATAGAACACCACTTTTTATTTGATTTGGCACAATCACCTCCTCTCCTCAGTGTTAAACAAGCACCACAAATCACAGACATCCCTACTTTGTTTCTGTTAAAAAAAAGGCTCTAAGGAAAAGAAAAAGCACCAAATTCCAGACTGGTTGAAAAAAAATTTACATGCTGGATTGTTCCGCAGCTTTAAAATAAAGACAATTCTAACTTGGGAATTAAATTAACTGATACGAGCTTGGAGTATCCCAAACATTAAAAATGCTTGTGTTCTTTAGGGAGGAAAAAAAACAGACACACTGGCTATGGTCACGAGGGATTCTGCTTCTTCTTTCATCAAATTACATATATATTAAAAAAATGTAACCATTATTTATAATCGTTAGATGATTGATGGGATCAATTCACTTACTCGATGACATGCATCCCAACTTAACAGATTTAATAATATTCTTAAAAGCATGAGATTAACCAGTATAGGTGTTTATGACCAATTCTGATACCGATCAGTCTAACTGACCCCCAGTATGTTGCTTTTTCTTCTTTCATTCACATGATAAACCTTACACCCTTATCCCAAATTTAACAAACCAATATTTAAAATGAAAGAAGAAAAAACTAACAGTACTATAGCGCAATAAGGAATTAATGACCACATTCCAAAAAAATTTTTTTTAATGTTTTATTACAAACAGAAGATATGGTCCAGTTGATGTGTTGGACTTTCTCCACTTAACATTAGCTTTTGACTACTGGAAGGAATTCAGTTCTTTATTGGTCTTATTTCAAGAGAACTGACAGTTTGTGACCAAAACAGGACTGTATCGCAAAGGTACAAAATGAAATTATATTATTTCACTTTTAAAGCTTTTATGACGCTTCTGCACTTCCATTATGATTTTGTTTCGGGGTTTTTTTTTTTTTTTATATCCACATTTTTTATTCCATATTTTTTTTATCACAACACAAAAAAAGGTAGGTCCAATTAGACTGTTAATGTGACGTCTAGTTTACCATGGGGGCCAGGGGGACTTATGCATGTATGTAGTATATTCATAGGTACATACATGTTTGCTTTAATGCTGAGGAGGGAGGGGGCAATTTATTAAGTTGGTTCAAGTAGTTTAAGAGACACAAAAAGACCCAAATGATTGATATTGTATATACTGATGTATTGCAATGGTAAATAATAAAAAATTAATCCTTAAAGTCGTAGGGAAGCCACTGTTCCAACCGTTGCATTTCTGAATTCTCCCGAGTGGTGCACGACTTTACACGAGTGAATAAAGTAAATGCGATTGGTCGTTTATCAAGGGGGCGGGATTGTTGTGGCGGAATTAGACATAAAAAGGATGGACTACAAATACCAATGAATGAGTCTCTAGTTTTAGATTTCCTCCACAGAAACTTGGTTTTCCCTTCCTCATCCAAGCAGCCGGAACACATTTAGAATTTTAAATAGCAGACGTGTTCTTCTTCAGTATCCTCAATATGAATCTGACTCTGCTGAGCTGATCCTTACAATTCAGTGTTATTTTAAATCTGTGACTTCTTAACCAAGCTGAATGGGACGTCTAAAAACGCCTTTGCCTTTCAGGACTCCTTCCCTGATTACCTCGAGTAAAAAAATCCCATCTAGCTCAGATTCACAGGATTGAAAATAGTTAAACATTTTTTTGATCAGAGAGAAGTTAAAGGATGAAGCCAGAGGAATACAGAGAGGTAAAAAAACCCAACAACATTAAATTAAAAGGAAGAATACTTTTTACGACATGTTTAGGCATGCCTGTGGTTAAATCAGACAGCAAGAGAGAAAGAGAGAGAGAGAGTGACACTTAGCTGATAAAAGGTAACAAGAGTAAAGCAGAGATTTAATATATCAGGGCTTTCAGTAGCTGTTGGTTCTATTGGGTTTTTATAATTTCGAAGTAGAGCTGCACAAAGTGTCCACTTACAACCCAAATATGAACATCAGTGCAATACTGCATGCAAAAGAGTGTGAAAGATAAAAAAAAATAAAAAAAAAACTACCCCTAATGGCCACCCCGGAGTGTATTTTGAGTGAGACACTAAAATTCACGTTGGGAAGATTAAGTAACATTGAAGAGTCAGTAATACTTCTAGATTAACTGGATTTCTTTCCTACAGTTTTTTACCTACAGTATTGTAATTGCCCATTCTCATATTGGCAGCTATAGGAGGCTAGTTGGCAGATTTTTGGAAATGGATTTTAGCATCGCCTGGAAATACGAGTAACATTAGCTTAGCCAACCGAGCCAAGACAATGGGGGAAGAATGAAATCATGGTATAATGACCATTTTGGCTTTCCTTTAAAAGAGTAAAACCCTGTTTACAGCATCTGCTCTCTCACTCAAACTGTGAAGCTGCCTCTGATCCAAATATAAACAACTGGAGATCGACTAACGGAAGAAAGGCTGGCAAACAGAAGCAAAATTGTGATCTTGTAGTTTCCTATATTGTATTTTTTTTAAACCCAAATCTGAATTGGATATTTTAATGGGTAGACTGATGCATTTCAAAGACCAGACACAAAAACGGGCCATACAATTCTGAAGATTCGCTTCTTTCAGGTCTAAAAAGGAATAGTTGCTTCACTTTGTTGCTATTTTGTGAGAGACTTTCACACAGTACACTTGGTAGTTGAAAAATAAAATCATTTGGACTAAAAGAACCTACCAGGACTCTCCACTCGCTTGTAGTGATAAGGGTTGATGCAGACCTCCTTCTGTTTGGAGCCAAATGGGTACTCGCACACCTCCAGAGGTTTTAGCTCATGGTGGGACTGCAGGTCCGGCCAGCGCCACACTCTGCAGTAGATGACATGAGGGAGGCCTTTCCTGTGGGAAACCTGGAGCCGACCGTCCAGCGATCTTGGAATGGTAACACATTTGCTGGGTTGTCCCGGACAGCTCAGGGCTTTCTCCAGGTCCTCCATGGCGCCCTTCTTCTTCTTCAGTTTCTTCACAAGCGCATCCACTGCCTTCTCTGCCCATTTCTCCTCCTCATCCCCTTGCTTCCAGCCGAGCAGCCGTTTGACTGCAGGACTGGTAAAAGAGAACAGACTTGACATTGAAGTCATGCTGCCAGCTATGAAATAGTTGGAAAGGAGGTTCTTTGGGATTTTTTGGTCAGTCCCGGTTTGTCCTAGGCGATTAAAAAGCTCCTCGCCTTTGATCTCCAAACAGCAAAAATACTCTTAAAAAGTCTGGATGAGCGATGAACAACGGCTTGAGGGCGTGAATACAAGTGTACCAGAGAACAGGAGGCCAGCAGAGATGATGGGTGGGGCAAACGCAGAGGAGGCTTTAGCCTTGTCTGACCAAGGACAGGAAGCAAGGGAGGAACGGGAGTCAGCAAGCAGGACGCAGCTGCTCCTGGTCAGGAAGGGCCCTCCAGCAAGCTGTCCGGAGAAGGGTCAACACCGATGATGGGAAGAGGTGGGGGTGCAAATGGAGGGAGCTGAGATCAGAACGCAGCAGCAGGTCTCACCGGCAAACGTCTGACACACGATTTAAAAGGAAACCAACATTGCTCTTCTGGAGGCTGCCTTCCCACAAAGTGTAGCGTTAGTCTTCTGATCCTCCACGCTTCTGCAGATACAGGAGAAGACAGAAAAAAAAGAAAAGAAACAAAGATCAAGAACATTTATTTTAATGAAACTACAAAATTAATCATGAATGCCTTTTATAATATATGAAAAACGAGAGAAGCCTGACATTATTTAGATTTCGATTCCTTTGCAAACTTGTTTTTTCATGCGCTACTGAATCCCTCAACATTCCTCACTTAAACTACAGCTTCAGCAGAGATGCTTGGACTCTAAATGCCTTGTCAAACTCTGCGATGATATATTTCGCCCTTCACTCAATATGATGCACATCCATCAAACCGGGGTCAAACACATGTCGCCTACGGCAGCGAAGGCAGCTGTTGGGGGCCTGTGAAACTAGGTTGGTCTGAAAGGATGTGACCACAAGGGCCGTTTCCCCCTCCATCTCTCCCTTCCAGACCACAGCTGTCCGACAGCGGTGCACCCACTGCCACCGCTCATTGTTCTGTGCGTACATGAAAGCAAAAGGAAACTAAAGGAGGGAGGACACGAGCTGGAAACAAATACATTATCAGCCTGCAAATGTTGTGAATTTATTTTTGCATTCACAAGGTCGCGGCAATGCAGGATTTATAGGTCAGCTGTTTCTAAAGTGAAAGATCAATTTGCTCCGACTAAAGAGAACCATATTTATATGAGGCGTCAGCTAATATTTATTACAAATTAGGGCTGCACCCACCCAACCATTTCTTCCAAATAATCTAAAAAGAGATGCTTTAGATAAATTCACATTTCTAAAAAAAAAAACCAATTGTCTGAATTTGCATTTAAAATGAACTGCAAATGAAACAACATAACATAATAATACAAACACTTCTTTGTATCCAATTCAATATTTGATGTATATCTATTTTATATTTCTAAATGTTTATATTTCGAGAATTTTGTATTAAATACCTAGGTTATTCTTTCAACAAACAGCATGATATGGACCCATTACTGTAGGTAACGATTTACTCCAATCACTTGATTAGTTTACGACTATTTCAATAACTATTTAATAAGATGATTCCCTACAACCCTTTACAAATTAACATGTCAATTAGAAATCAATATTGATAATTTTCAAATGCACAAGTCAATAGGTTCGCAGATGAGCCTTAACTGCTGACTGGTAGTTTGAATAGTGAAAAACTTTTCATGAAAACATCCAAACTCCCAACATTTTCTGCCTATGAGATCACCAACACAGTAGGTACTTTTGTTTGAGTCGGATAAAAATTAAAAACGTTTGCCTTGTTCGATTCAGATAAAAACAGAGGCTTTGAGTCAGAAAAAGTTAAACGCAAACACTTTGGTAAATGAAGGTGAGTAATTTGCAAATCCTCCATTTCCTGTCTGAAAATTTAACCTTTTCCAAAGATGTGATTGCTTTGGTAACTTTCTCTACAAACTTTGCATTAACTTTTCTGAAGCCACAAAAGTTAAGGTAAAAATATCTTCATAAATTGGTCAAAATCACAATGTATGAAAGCTAGAAAAAGATTCAAGATTTCTGTATTTGTCACTCAGCCTGGAGTGGCTGCACCCTGACTTGGGCATTGCTCATTTTCTTATTCAAAAAATGACATAAATCCTACATGTTAATGTCACAGCATATGGTAAAATAAGTACTTGTTTCTTTATTTTTCCGGATGTAAAATTGTACATCATATCAAATAACCTGGAGCACATGATTCCCCCTGATGTATTATAGCCCTGAGAACAAGCAGAACATATTAAAAGTGGAATTGGTAGGTGAGACTTGAAAATAAAATCAGTGTTGGCAAGTTTACAGTTAACCATGATAGCTTATCATATTTTAACCATCAAAGACAAGAGATCAAATCAGCCTTAAACACATTTGCATGGACGGATTATGAAACACATGGTTGGGAAAATACTTTCCTACTCATCACCTAATTCTTTGTCACCACCACGCAAGATGAATCATGGAATTTATCAGGATTTTTGAGCAACTCGAAAGTTACAAGTTAGATATCAGTGTGTGTGAGTGTGTTTAGTCACATGATCGACAGTTCTAGAAACATATATAAACTCAAACATTGCTAGAGATCAAACCAAAGCGCGAGTTAAGTGGCCAAGCAGATCCTATAGAAAGCAAATCATCCCAGATCTATAAGGCCGCAATGCAGCTTCCTTACAGAACGGACAAGAAAAAAAAAAAGATGGCAAGCTTAAACCTTAAAGGCCCATTATTTCAACCTTATGATCAAGAGAGTTTGAAGTTCTGGTCAAGATTAACCTTTAGGGAAATGACAACTTGGAACAACGGATCGGTGAAGCGCTTTCCCAGCCAGACACAGGGAGCAGGAGACCTCGGAAAGCGCCGTGTAACGTTACACAAACCCCCAAACTGTAGTAAGGTTAGCCTACAGCGCTACCGGGGCTTTACACAACTACTATTCCATAAAATACTCCAAATTCTGCGAAGAGAGCACCATTGGGAATCCCACCACTAGGAAAAAGATAACTAGCCTAGCTTTTTCTGTTCTTTTTTAAGACAGAACAGAAACTGTTTAGCGTAAAGGTAATGTCAGACGCTCAACAAAAAGTAACCATAACTACTTAATAACGTACAATATTTATATACATTGTCTTTAAAACAACCCCTGCTAAAAAATACGCTTTTTAACCGTATCTATGCAGCCTAAGATACTTCTTCCTGTCCTGTTTTACTCCAAACGAGAAACTTTTCAAACTTCTAATAAGTGACGCAAGGCTAATCTGTGCTAGCCGTTAGCCTAGCCCTACTCGGTGGGACCGACTGAGCGTTCAACACAACACTGATGGAGCTCTATACGTTTCACTTTCAACCTTCTAAGTCAATGGTAGAAGCGTGAATTAGCAACATACCTTTACGTTGAGGTCATAATCCATACCTATTGTCGTTTTTTTGTGAATATTTAACCCACAAACCCAACTTTGCTACTTATAATTTCGCTTCGGTTACCCTGAACCTCCTCTGCTTCTCCTCGCGCCGAGTCCTATCCTCCAGATCCAGGCGTCTGGAAACACCACACGTATCATTCCGCCGCAGCGAAAGAAAAAAAAATAGTTCGTATCTTAATGTGGCGTAACGCTCCTAAAAAAAAATATCTAAATTCCGAACAACACTGACATATAACATTAAATTAATCAATTCTATATTATCTACCCATAATATGATATTTATGGGCGTTTTTGATAACATTTACATGTTTCATCTTGCGCATGATCCAGAGTGCTCTAACTTAACAAACGTCCCCCCCCCAGTTACATTTAAAAAGGAAGTTTGGCGAAAATTGTTTAAAACACGATCTCAAGAAACAATTATATGGGGAAGTATTAGGGATGTCACTGTAGTGTCAGTTATTTTTGCATGTTTCCGTGTTGTATGTACAGTCTTACGGTGGTCGTGCTGAGGCTCTGGGACGTCTCTCTCGCAGAAGTTGCTGGCTCCACTCAGTCTGGAGCTCTGTGGTTTGATGTGTTGTTGCCCTTTGTTGTCGCTTGTTCGAGACTTCAACAATTCCCGCGTCACTAATTCGTTTAATTTTAATTAATCCATCAAGCTCCTTCAGATTAGCATCCGTTTTCGCAGGCGAAAACTCTTCTCACGGAGTGTGTACTGTTAGGAATGCGGACTCTCCAATCAGTCCGTGCAGTGCTGAAGATCAGCCACTAGTGGGCGACATTCAACCTATGACTGAAGGGAATCATTTGTTTGCATCTAATGGGTCTTCTACAGAATTAGGGCCACTGAAAAAACAATAAAACTTCACAGATTTTAAAATTTTATTTCAGTAAAATATGAAAAAAAATTAAGAATTCTGAATTTAATCTCAAAATTCTCACTTTAATCTCAGAAATCTGACTTTAATCTCAGAAATCTGACTTTAATCTCAAAATTGTGACTGTTTTCTCAGAAGTCTGACCTTAATCTTAGAATTTTGGATCTTAATGTAGATGGGAACCATGAAGGAAGAGAAGTGGGAGCACTCAGATTCACTGGCAAAGATGTGAGTTGTTTGGGAGGGCCAGTGACACAATGGTGAAAAATTACGAAATTAGGCAACTTTCTACATGCCCGAGGGGTCCCCTGTGATGCTATTTCATTAATGGAAATGCAAAAGGTCATTAAAACAAGAGAGCTAGTCTCTAAAACAGACATGGCAACGACTTGATGGTGACACGTTTGTTAACTTTCAGAATTCTGTCAGGATTCTGAGATTAAAGTCAGAATTCTTAGTTTTTTCCCATATTAAACTGAAATAATATTAAAAAATCAGGTAACTTTTTATATTTTTTCAGTGGCCCTAATCCTCTTCCATAGTCTTCTACTCAAGATGCACCTCATTAAAATCTGCTGTAAATTCATAAACAGAGCCAATCAAAGACTGTATGCAGACACGAGCGGAATTTGATATTTGGGCCCAATTCCAGACCAGTGGCGGTTCTAGACCAAATAGGGGAAGTTTTTTTTTAATGGAGGATAAGAAGAGCATAAACCAAAAAAAAAAAAAAAAACAACAACAACAAAAACATGGGAATAGTTTATAATTTAAAATATATTGAGAGAGCCAGTGGCCACTTGTGATTCTGCAATGAAAGAAGTGAAATTTACACCTACTTTAGTTGAATAAAATTTTGGATTTTATTTCAATTAAATTTTTTTATTTTTGGTTTGAAAAAAACTCATTTTATTTTTTCCAAAGTTTAAAGAGTCCCTTACTATGGAAAAAAGTAACTGAAAAAACTAGTTGCTAAATAAATATTGACTGAGCTATGATTTGTAATATTAGTTTACTGTGCATTTATAACTCAGAAATATTACATCTTTTTGACTTATTCTACATTAAACTCACCAGTTGTAAACAAATCAGAATTATAACTTAAGTAAAACTGATTAATTCAACTTTAACAGCAGCCTTTTTTGTTTTAAAAATAACATTAAGCAGATGAAAACTATGATTCAATCTCAATAAGACTGAAGCATTCGCCTTTGGAAATCACTAAAACAGAATTGTAAAA
>NW_015150736.1:219592-222609 GCF_000732505.1 Cyprinodon variegatus
TATATATATATATATATATATATATATATAAATAAAATAATAACAATGGGTCCAGGGCTCCCACAGATCAATTTTGCTGTTTCAGTGTATATCAATATCAATAGAAGTTTTTTTTTTTAGCATTGTGACATCAGTACAGCACCAGGACTAGTTCCATGGGGGCCCTGGCCCTGGTTTGCCCTCTGATTTAGCATTCTTATAAAAAAAATCAATACGTTTTCGAATGAAAAAGAAAAGGTAATTCTTAAAACCCAAGTGTTACAAAACTCTTGAAGCGAATTTAATTGCAGTATTTTTAAATGTTGAGAGCCCTTTCATGGTCCGGGGGACAGCACCTTACATTTCCTACACCTTGGGCTTGCTATAAATAATAAGGCATCCATAACATTGTATCACAATAAATGAATATATAGAAACATTTATGTTTGCAACTTTAAAATCAGCAATGCCTCATGAAAGCAATCATTGAATGAAAAGCGAAAGTTGCACTAATTCAACATTGTCTTCTTTTGTAATAACACTGTATTATAAACATATTTACAATCCAAAGTTACCCACCTGATCTAAACAAATTACTTTACCATGAAACTAAACTTGAAACTCAAATGTCTTGTTTGTCTTTGTAAATTCGGCCAATAAAGTTGATATATTTGCATTTATTTATCCAGTGTCATTGAAGGACAATGCACAATCCTTGCTCTTGTTTCAGCCCCTGTTCCCTTTCTAGCACTGATCAACTTTTTGCATATAGTAACTTTTATTATCCAGCATGATTATTTTTAAACTAGTTGGAAAATAATTACCAGAAAATATATTTTTTTATGAATACAAATATAGAGCTCCCTAAAATGTGTCCAAACCTTTATCAGAATAGCAGCATACCATTCTCCATAGAAACAATGTTGGAAAGAATAGGGAGTTTTTATGGCATAATTTGTTTTTTGCAAACTATTCATATCAGATTATTTTAGATGTTCAATATCTATCAATTAGGCTTGGTGTAACTGTATCTTTTGTCTGGGACTTGGCAGGTTCTGAGTTCACTTCCTTTCAACTTTTTTAATTTTTAACCATAACTACAACTTTTACACCAAAAACAATTAATAATAAAGAAAAATGAATACATCCACAGAAAATCTAGAGTGGATAAAAAAAAAAGTCTTGATTTTACAGACAATTTTTTTTATTGCATGAAAATAATTATTTTGATGGGTCCAAAATATGTAAATATTTACTTCTGGTTATGAAGCCAAACTCCAATGTAGAAGTGGATTATTCTCTGCTTTGGCTATATTCCTCTTATTCCAGCAAAATAAACAAATAAGTAAATACAGGTGGACATCTGTCCAGCCTTTGAGCTTTGGTTCAGACTTAAAGTGGTCTAGCAGCTCCACAGAGCCTATTTCCATATGCACAGGTAGTTGTTATTGCTAACCATTAACAGGCCTGCTAACCAGCTGGTAAACTGTTACAAAACAGTGCAAGGGTCAGTGTGCCACTATTAGAGGGGAGGAGTTAAACCTGTAGCTTTCATCTTTAAGCCTGATTTTTGCGCGGTACCAAACCGGCGGTGGCTGCCCAAATGCTCTCATATTTCATTTCTAATGTTGAGGCTGTAATATCGTAGAAATTGTTTTTCATAAATACTATCAAATTAAAAGCACTTCAAACACATAGGATGTCATTTGAGCAGTGGTGTCAAAAGTACACACATTTGTTACTTAAGTAGAAGTATAGATACTGCAGTTTAAAACACTCTGGTAAAAGTTGAAGTATGAACTTGACCTCTTTACTCAAGTAAAAGTGAAAAAGTATGTGCTCCAAAAACTACTTAAAGTATAAAAGTAAAAGATGTTGAAATGTCTGAAAGGTTGTGTCCAACCTTTCAGACATTTCAACATCTTTTTCTGAATCCTACATTGTAGCATGGCATAGATAATTCACGTTTGCAGTTTGAAGAACACCTGCTTGCTTCTGATGATTTCCTTTAGCTAACCAATGAGTGTTTGCATTATATGACTCATCCAATCACACTAGTTTTCACTAGATGTGGATGGAGCCAATGATCTGCATTGGATGGAGCACATGATGTGAAATAAATATTTATGAACATAAAACAGAAGCCAAGAGTAACTAGTAACGTTTGTTTTTTAAAATGTAAGGAATAGAAAGTACAGATACTTGTGTGAAAATGTAATGAGTAGAAGTCAGAAGTAGGAAGAAATAAATAATGGATTAAAGTATAAATACCTAAAAAGTGTACTTAAGTAACAAAGTATTTGTAGTTTGTTACTTGACACCTCTGCATTTGAAGGTCTATCAAACATGGCGGACCCTTCCGAAGAAAAGAAAATGAGGTCACAGATATGTCTTTGATATGCCTCCCATGGCTGGTATTCTTGGAAACCAAAGAGTTGTTCACTTCCAATACGCCTTTACTCATTTTCTTATTTTGACATTGTTATTATTTGGCAATTTTGTGCATAACATCCGCTGTTCATGGAAATTACCGTAGGAGTCCTGATGGACCAGAACCCCCCTTATTTTTTTTTTTTTTTAGGTTAAAAGCACTTTGGTTAAATTGTGCCAGAATGACAACTCTGCCTGGCAAAATGGCTCCAAGATAGATAAATATGACCCGAGGTGGCTTGCTCAGTGGCGCAGGGGGTAGCACATGCTGCCTTGCAGCAAGAAGGGTTTGATACCTGGCCTGTGGTCTTTCTGCATGGAGTTTGCATGTCTGCGTTCTCTCTTGGTACTCTGCATCCTCCCACAGTCCAAAAACATGACTGTTAGGTTAATTGGCTTCTCTAAATTCTACTTAGCTGTGAGTGTATGCATGAATGGTTGGTTGTACTTGTGTTGCCCTGCGATGGACTGGCAACATGTCCAGGGTGTACCCCGCCTCTCGCCCATAGACAGCTGGAGATAGGCACCCTTGTGACCCTACCCTCGTGAAACCATCCTGATCTCGCGAGCTTTCAAGATTTCACTCGCTAATCAGTCTGGAGACTCTC
>NW_015150736.1:224511-227198 GCF_000732505.1 Cyprinodon variegatus
TAATTTACTGTTAACTTTGTTTTACCGTTAAGAGATAACGCGAAGAATTTCTGTTGATTCATATATTGTATGGTCGCTTTTTTCCTTTGATGTCCTTTCGGGGAAATAATTAGTTTGTTTGCTTTTCTTTCTGTATGTTTTAACAGTTCTCACGGCACACTATCATACTTCTTGTGTGATTAAAGCCAGTATCTAAAGAACGACTTGGTTTCCTGAATTTTCGACTTGAGAGGGAATTACACATCCTATCTTTGTGAAGTGGGATTTTCTGCGGTTACAGCGACCAAAACAAAGCTACGGCGCAGACTGGATATTAGGAGCACACTTCGTGTGTCATGTCTCCGATTACGCCTAGATGGGACTGGCTTGTTGTTTTATTTTTATGCTGTTTGTATTTGATTTTATGGTTGGGTAAATATGATCAAGTAAAAAACGGTCCGCTGACGACCCCCCCCTGATTGGTTTATTTGGCCTGTCTATCACCAAAATAGGCCAATCAGCTAACAAGTATTTTCGCCCCTTCCCAAAATTACTTCAACCGAAGGTTTCTAGATGGATATGCGGAGCAAATCCATCTGGCGGAGTCAGGTTATTGTGACCCCACTTGGGATTAAGTAGAAAATTGGTGGATGGATGATCTGAGGTGTCTCCTCTTATGTTTACATTTTATTACTGCTGCACTTTAAAAATGGAAATGTCTTTAGAGCTGTACTGAATGCAATTTCTTTTTGTATGTGCTCTGTGTGTACAAAATGACAATAAAGTCTGTCTAAGTCTGAAGTCATAGATTTTCAGTGGAACTTTCACAATGTTGTTCACCTTTTATTTAAAAAATAAAGAACTTCATTGAAGTCTTAAGGTATTGTATTTTTTCTTTTCTTAATCACAAATAAATCAGAACTATAACAGCTGTTACAGTGGTTCCAATATAAAATGTGAATTTCTTACCTTTCACACCGGTACCTTCAGGTTGCATTTAGATCTGCTAATTGTGAAGCTTTTATTGATGTATTGCTTTGGAAACCATCTAGGCTTGATGTGTTAAACCATAGACACACATGGAATTTAAATACATTTAAATCGAATGTAGTTTTACATCAAGATACAAGCCCTTAAAAGAAAGTAACGGTAGATTTAAGCATCTCTGCCTGGAAAAACCTGATCTCAGAACGATCCCACTTCAATTGTTCAGCTCATTATTAACTAAGTATCGTCTCCCATAGCAGCTGTTCCTTTTTGACTGTCTCCAATGCCTCATTCAGCCTCTATCCTTATCTTTCTCTGGTTAAATCACTTAAATAATGGCTTTCTAAGTGGGCAGTTTGCTGAAAGAATGGAAGAGCAGCTTTCTTTCACTGCTTTTAATGAATCACACGGCCAACCAGAGCAGACTTGGCCTTTTAGAAATAAACGACCTTCCAGAGATGGAAGCTGACAAAAAGTATTTACATTTCAAAAGGTGCTGCATGCATAGTAAGGAATTAGCTGCATGCATTAGCATGCAGAAACTCAGTGATCAATGACAGATATTCTGTAAAAACAGTGAACATAACAATACTTAACTGTCATTTATTCTGTTATTTTTATACACTTTAAAGGTCCACATTTGTGTGACCATTTTTGGCATAATCTTTTGCTGCTGCAACATCACAAATTTTCAATTGTGGGACAATAAAGGGATTTTCTATTCTATTCTATTCTATATGAAGCAAAGCAAAACCTTTTATACAAGACTATCCTATTTTTGCTAAAGTATTCACGCTGCTTAATGAGTTTAGCCTTATTTGATGTTACTGTTTCTAATCTCATGTGATAGACAGACCGCCTTAAAGTATATCATCATCATCATCATCATCAGTTTTAGTTGTAAAGTTAAAGAAAATAATCCGATTTTCAAGATTTTACATAATTTTAAATAAATCAGATAATTCAGACAGAAGCCTGGTTCACAGATTTTCTACTGGATCTAAAAAAAGATCCATTCTAACACGTTAATGCTCTTTGACACTAGCCTTCCTAGCTCTGGCTGTAAATATCGGGTTATCATCCTGCTCCAGGGGGAACCTGCACCCCAGATTCAAATCACTTTTATTGAAGCATTGCTCTGTATTCAGCTCCTTTAATCTCTGCCATCAACTCTGACCAGGTTCTCCTTCCATTCACAAGAAAAGCATCCCCACAGCATGATGCTGCCGTCACTGTGGTTCACTTCATGTTTTAAATGCATGCCAAACACTTAGATCGTAGCTTATCTGACTAGAGATAAGATTGGTTCTCTCTGATGTCCGCAGCACCTCCAGGAGCTGCCATCAGGCTCTTAGCTGGTCCTTTGATAAATCAGGTTCTTATGTAGGCTAATACTGTTTTAAACTTTTCAGACACAATCATTAACATCTATGGTTTGGAAATTGATTTATTAAATAAATTGATTAAGTTAACGCAGATTTAATATCTCACAGGCATGCTCCCCCCTCTGTCAGTTAGATTACTGTAACCAAAGTGCTAAACAAGTTGCAAATTCATTCTCCAGCTTGTTTTTTTCAAAAAGTCATTAATAAAAGCCATTCAAATATCTAGAGTTTATTTTTATTACTGTTGCAGGACAAGAACACATTTTATAAATGGAAATTTGAAAAAAAAAAAGTAAACTATACATTAAACTTTAAAAAATGTCCCAATTAATAAAA
>NW_015150736.1:228179-250577 GCF_000732505.1 Cyprinodon variegatus
ATCACAGACACCCTCACCTGGAATGTAAACACCACCTCACTGGTCAAAAGGGCACAGAAGCACATGTACTTCCTGTGGAGGATGAGGAGAGCCCACCTGCCCCCACCCATCATCACCACCTTCTACAGAAGCACCATAGAGAGCGTTCTGACCAGCTGTCTCACTGTGTGGAATGGAGGCTGCAGCGCCTCTGACTGGAAGAAGGTGAGGAGAGTAGTGAGAAGAGCAGAGAAGATCATTTCCGCTCATCTTCCCTCCATTAAAGACATTTCATCCCAGTGCTGTGTGTCCTGAGCCTGTGACATCATAAATGACTCCTCACACCCCCAACATGGACTGTTCTCCACGCTGCCCTCTGGGAAGAGGCTTCGCAGCAGCCGATGCAGGACCAGCAGATTCCAGAACAGTTTCTTCCCCACCGCTATTAGACTGCTGAATGTTTTGTAGAATGGGTTATTTTATTGTATTTATTATATTCTATTATAAAAAAACCCTGTAATGTTAGAACTGTAAATATACAGTCATATGTTTATATTACAATTTTTATGTATTTTTTCATGTTTTCAAGGCTGTACTTTAAAAAAATGAAATAGTCTAGAGAACTGTTCATAATGAAATTCTGAATTTCTTTTTGTTTACACTTGTGTATACAATATGACAAAATAAATCTGTCTAAGTCTAAAAAGAAGTAATAACTGAGAGAAAACCAGAGTCAACATCTACCAGGTGGAGACAGTCCATGAGGTTTAAAATCGATTTGGAGGTCCTAGTCTTTCTGCTGGATAGGTGAGTAAACCATCCATTGATCCTCCCACTAATCATTTAGGTGCTACTATGACCTCACTATACCTTCTCATGGAGTAATGCGCCACCCTCCGGTGTGTATGTGTAACTACAACTCAAACTAAGTTATTATCCATAGTCAGTCTTTCTCTTAAAACCAAACAAATAATAATGTTAATACACATTAGTGTGTCAAAATTAGACAATAATAATGTTTTTGCTCAAATAATAAAGCAGTGTCAATAAACATTTCATTCGTAAAAATGTAAATCCAAACTGTAATTCTGATAAATGAACAATGTATTCACAGGAAAACATATATTTAATTAGAAGAAGACTTTTCTATGCTTCATGTTTTGAGGCTTATTTGGTCTGTTATGGTGCAAACACTCAGTCAGTTTTTTTTCTGGGATCCTTTTATTAAATCCTAAAAAAAAATTATAATACAAAGAATCCTCTGACACTCTCATTTCTTTTCCCTCAGTCCTTCAGCCATATCTGTTGATGTTCTTTTTTTCCCCCCATAATGTCCTTTCTCAAATCTTTTTACAGGGCTGCCAACTTTTCACCAAACCTTGGAGTGAGATTTTGGAATAGTTTAGATAGGCCACCCTTATCAGAGTTAGGTTGAAAGGCTCTGAGGATAGGTGCAGTTATCAGGTTTTCAGAGGATTCAACTGAAACAAAGGTGGAATTTTTTAAGAACAGTAAGTGTTACTGAATAACAATAAATTATCTGCAGTAATGTGTAAAGTTAAAAAAATATATATACATAAATTTTCATATTCTGGGGATTTTTGGAGAATTGAAATAAAGAAGTATGGGCCCTACTAAAATAATTGCATCTCAAATATACTGTAAACTAAGAATTTCACAACTGTGTTTATTAATTATTCTATGCAGTTCAAGTAAAATAAACAATGGGGTGTTAATGAGCAATCGCTGGATTACTGGCGCTAATAAAGAAACCAGTGCAATCAAATCCTGTGCAAACTACTCTGTGTATGAATATTTGGTAATAGGCTGAGTTTAAAAAAAATCTTAACTCATTATCTTACTAATTTTTCTTACAATTGACGAAATGCCTAAATAATTCAGACCTTCTAGGGTGGCTGCAACGAACTATTATTTAGCAAATAGACTAATCTGTTGATTATTTTTTCAATTAATTGATTAATAATTGGATAGCCAAAGATTCCTTAAAAAAGATTTTTTTTTTACAAAATTAAACCATGTAAAGCTAAATCTTTTCCACTAGGGGAATATAGAGCATAATGAAAGATGACATTTTTGTTTTATTTTAAATATAAATTGTTTACAAATTTATAAAATGTTTATATATTTTTTTGCAATTTTGTAAAATTATGTTTTAGAGTCTCTATATTCCAGTTAAGGATGAATGGATTACTAAATTAGTGGATTTTTATCGGCATTATATTTTTTAAAATTCTGACTTTAATCTTTTTTTTTTTTTTTGAGAATTCTGACTTTAATCCTGGAATTCTGACTTTTCTCTCTGAATTCTAACTTTAATCTCTCTTAATGTAGATGGGCACCATAAAGGAAGAGATGTGGGAGCATGCAGCTTCTCTGACAAAGATATGAGTTATTTGGGAGGGCCAGTAACACATTGGTGCAAAATAACGAAATGAGGCGATATTATAGCAGAATATATCACCAGTGACACTGATAAAAAAAGAAAACACAAGCGTTTGCTTCAGGGCAGGTCGCTGACAGCAGTGTCTACTCCTTTCTCTGAAAGCCAACAGCTCTTTGTTCATTTCAACACGTTCATTAAAAAAATCTCTCATGTTCTCATCCCATTGAAAACTGTTGTCAGCCATATACTTGTAATAAAAATAAAATAGATATTGGAGTGTACGTGTAAACATTAAGGTCTATATCCAGTAGGAAAACAATTTTTTCCTATGTGAAATTTAGTACTTAAGTCTATATTTGTGTTTTTTATTAACTTATAATTTCTCTATGTTGTACTATCCTTAATAATCAGTCTTTGTTCTAACATCAAGCGTTTTATTTCATCCCATATTGCCAGAATTGGTATCCCCATCAACTCTACACATGCAACATAGAAATATACACAGTCTTAAGATTATGATCAGACACTAGGCTTGAACTACATCAACCATATTGTTTGCTGTAGATTTTATCAGGCTGTCTGTCTCTGCTTTAATTTGTCTCCCCTGTCTAAATTGGACACAAAGAGTCCCAGCTTTTTCATTTTTGGCTTATAAACATATTTTATGATGACAAATCACTCCTGAAACTTTGGAGGTGATAGTCCTTTGTTTTGTAAAGTTACAAGGGGGAACAGATTAAAGCAGCCTGTTATTCCCTGCTTTAATCTTAGCAGGTTTTGGGGGCTTTAACAGAGTAGGTAGACTCTCCAGTTCTCTAGGTGGTATGGTTGGACTCTCCCAACAGGTTGGTTTAGATAATGTAACAGGGTGTCAGAATACATCAAATTTTGGACGCCCAGTTACTCCATGGGTAATCTGAACAAACCCAGTAACGGCGTCAGGAATGTGCCTCCTCCATCTCCCATCTCCAGATGGTTCAAAATGCTGCGTCAAGTATGAGTACAGCTCCCCTATTTCAGCTTCACTCCACTGGCTGCTCATATATTTCAGAATGAATTTCATTATTTTATTTGCTTTTAAATCCCTGAATGGTCTCACCCCATCATACCTCTGTGAGCTTCTACATCTTTATAGACCTACTCGTTCTCTCAGGTCAGCTGCTCCTGATAGAGCCTAAAACTAAGCAGAAGCTCAGAGGGGGACGAGGTTTCGCTGTTGCAGCTCCAAAGCTCTGGAGCTGCCTGCCTCAGCACATCAGACAGGCCTCTTCTTTGACTGGTTTTAAATCCTTTTTCAATAGCCACCATTTCCATTTGGCTTTAGACACCTAGCAAGACAGATGGCTTTATTTTATAATTTCATCTTTAACAAATTTTAATGCTTTTATTGTTTAAATGTTACTTTTTACCCATGTTGGATCCTTTTTGTCTCCAGTGATGTTTTATTTCTTTTTCTGTTCAGCACTTTGGTCAGCTGTGGTTATTTTTTTAAGTGCTTAACAAATAATCCTGGCAGAAACGGCTAGCTTGTTCATTAGTGAAGCAGCAAAAACGAAGGTTCCTGCTAGTATAAAACAAAAGTGATTAATTACATTAATCTTTTTCATTAGTTAAAATCATTCTGACGAATTGAATTCAAACTGAAATGAATTGATAGTTAAATTGTTACATCTACTCGTTTCACGGGACATTTCTGCATTCATTCGTATTTTGGCAGCACATCGCAAGGATTGTAAAAAACATAGAACACATAAACATAATATTTTACAAACTACCTTTGAAAACAACACTAGAAACAAGCATTTAAAATAATGCATTTTATTTTCTTCTTCAAGCTCATTGTGACAAGGAATGTTGAATTATACACACATATATATATATATAGATTTTTTTTGTAAAGAATTTACATGATTAAACAAATTTCAAACAGTAATCACAACAAAACATATCGAACAGTGTTAAAAATTACCCTTTAAAAAAAAAAAAAGAATCCCATGGTGCACCTCCTCCAAATCCTTTTTCCTCCATCTATACCATCCAGCTGCAACCTATGAGCTTTTGATTTGATTGAACCGAAGTGATCGGAGTGAAAACCACTTTGAGACATGCAGACATTATTAGAAGAATCAGATTAATTCCAGTTTACAGTTCAGAGCAACCCGTTTACAAATTAATCAAACTTTACATCTCCTATAAAGTTTCTCAATCACTGTGGCATTAAATGTTCATAAACCTGCTCATTCCTTTGGATATTTCACAACACCTTAAAGAGAGCAGATGGAGAAGAACAGAGATGAATCAACCCAAGGCTGTTTACTCCAGGTCTAACAGTTCATTAAATGCTTGTTTCCCCCTGATGTGGGCTTCAATAACCTAAAATGAGCTGAACATACAGATGGTTTTCATCTGTAAATGTTCCCACATTTATAAAATGTGACCTGGAGCCGACTGATTGGATGTCAGAGCCTCTTTGCTAGCAGTGCATGCTAACATGCTGTGCTTATGAACGCTCACACACGATGTCAAATGTCTGACATTATTGATCTTTTCATAAGTTTTAATCGTTTTCACGTTCCCTATGTGGGCATTTTCAAAGTTTAAGAACAAACAGAACACATCTGGGATATGGAGGGTGATGCCAGAATATAAAAAAACAAACAACTGAAAAAATGTGTCAGTCGTTTATTAAAATAGAATTAAATACAGTATTTAAGGTCGTAGGGAAGCGGCTGTTCCAACTGTTGCATTTCCGAAATTTTCCAAGTGGTGCGCGACTTTACACGAGTGAATAAAATGAATGTGATTGGTCGTTTATCAAGAGGGCGGGATTGTTGTGGCCGGTTTGTCGGAAGCATCTTGCTAACCAGTTAGCAACTTAGTGCTAGTAGGTTCCAAATGGGAAATTCCATTGGGACCAAGTAGCACTAAATTGGTGACTTAGAAACGACACTGTCAAGGAACGCTATGGACAGAGGAAACATGCAAGAGGAGGAGAGTTTAGTGTCGGAGGTCGTGGATGAGTCTCCTCCGTCGTACATTTTTTATTTAGAGGAGGAAAGCTGCGAATATTAGCTGCGACATATGAATAAAATTGCTATGACCGAAAAAATGTGATTGACAGATGACCGTTGGTATTGTATTGGCCGAATTTAGGTGTTCAGGCTGACGTATAATTAACTGGCCTACATCAGATAACGGAAAAAACACAGATTTTAAGACAGGATTTTTTAAAAATAGAAATTTTACAAATTTTGGGAGAATATGATAAAAAAATACATTTATACACATGTTTAAGCCAGAATGATTTAACATTAAAATATGATTTCCCTACGACTTTAATACATTTAGAATCAATTATATGTTGGTCAAGTGAAGGCAATGATTTAATAAATAATTCAATGTTTCTGTGCTGAAGCACACCATGAATTCATTTAAACTGCCACACGTCCATTAAAGTCAATGAGGCGGGACTAGGACGGCCTCCATAGAAACCCTTACGTCTGATTGGATGCTTCTTACCGAGCAACATAAGACAACTTCCTGCTTTCTTTTCTGTCCAATGTCAATATTTTCACTGCAAAAGCTGTAAATTACTTTTTTTTCAAACACTGTGCCGTTTATTTTCAACACAATGGATAAGTAACTCCTGCCTCTTTATGCAGTTGGGTTGAGAACGTGAACCGGTGATACTCTAGTCCCGCCTCTTTGACTTTGATGGATGTGTGACAGTTTAAATGAATATAAAATAGGAAGTATAATCTGCATTTATTTCCAGTCTAAATAAATTAGTGACGCATTTAAATAATTATTTCATGAGTTATTTATTCTATTCTGCCAATCATCACCCTCCATATATGGAAGCAGCAGAAACAGGTGGGGGAGGAGTAGACGACTTTTCACAGCTTAATAGCGAACCAGGATCTTCAAGCTTTAAATGAATTCACGGTGGGCTTATTGTGTATATAAGCACTATTGTAGCAAGCTAGCAGTAGGTAGCATTACCTTATCTTTTAGGGCTGGTTATCATCCCGCAGCAGTGTGTCACAGTGGGCTTGTGGGAGATATTTTTGATTCATGCCCAATTTTGAAGCCTTCTAAAGGAGAAAAATGAATCAATCCAGAGTGAACTGAACTAACCTGTCTAGATAAGTTACCAAAACTAAAGAGGCAAATGTGTCTGATCAGGTCAGGGTCACATCTGGCTAACAACTGTTAGCTTAGTTAGCTCTGGTGTTTAAGGGGATCTCAGACTGCTGTAAAGCAGCGCTCTGGGTCACATGACTCATTCAGGGACAGATCTGACCCTTTAAAGTTACATAGGAACGTTTATGAGGAGAGCAGCCTGGATGGAGCATCGATACACACCAAGACCTGCAAGATTACCTGATAATTCATCTATCAAATTAAGGCTAATATTTGGGTATAAAGTTACACAGTGTTGCTTTAACAAGTGAGCAAAGCATCCCAGAAACTGGACAAGAAAGTGACATTTAGATGTCTGGAAATGAAAAAGGAAAAAAAAATTAATAAATAAAAGCCATCAATCACGTACACTGTTTAAAGGGACAACCATTTATCTATTTGGGAAAAGCTGGAATTACAGAATTTATAATTATCTCTTCTCTTCAAATTCAGTAGTTTCTGAACTGCAATACTACACTGCTTTTAGACAAAGAGAAAAAATGCCCAATGATGTCTTGGCTGCAAATGTTTCCTGGTGATGGATTTGCTAAATTAAAGCTCTAACTTTGAAGTTCTTTTTATACAAGCACACTTTCTGCATCATGTTGCTTGTGTGACGGTTTAAAAAAAAAACTTAGCAGGAAGACGATGGCTAATCTTAACAGAGTCATTCTAAGGTACAATCTCTAGATTCCTGATAGTGCTACGTTCATCTGTTCAGACAATGACACACATTTCTGAACATCTTGGGAAGAGAGTGGATTCTGTGCCTTAAAGGCTAACATTTCTTTTCGTACCAAAGTGCATGCCTCGACTCCAAGCTGAAAACAATGATGATACGGGCCAAAGCTGGTTGGATAGTCTGATTGCCAGAAAAGTTTCTCAGAAATCAAGGAGCCCTCCCCCCCAAAAGATACACCGAAAACAGAAACACCCTCTGGTTTGAGTGAATTAATTCAGTAGAAGTATTTGGCCTCAGTGGCTGTTGTTATATTTTGATGGAGGCTGGAAATCAACTGTGATGCACGGGGGTGGCAGTGTCATGCATTGTGGGAATAATAAAAGATAATCTTTGGTCATCTGCCAGAAAGGGAAAGCGTAGATACAACCAGTTATTCCAGATATAAAATAACCCTTTGCTACATCAAGACCATTACAAAATGGCCGAAAGGCGACGAAGCAAATCGCTTTGAGAAATGAGAAGTTGAGCAGGAAGCAGGGAGGGAAGGCCGCGTACAAACGAATAAAGATTCTGTCATCAGGAATGAAACGATGAAAGGAGGACACCAGAAATCCTATGAACCAAAATTTAAAATGTAAACTGGTAATTTAATTAAAAACATTTGGGCAAATTAGAAAAGTCTTAAGACTTTTCATAAAGAGTGGTAATCTGATTTCAATTGTATTCCTACAATATCTGTTACTCTCAAAACTCAGAGATCAAAACTTAAAAACTAGCAAAAAGATCCTCGAGTCAGTCGCTTCTTTTTCTGCTTTTTAATATTTCCTCCACGTAAATATCTATTTGCTAAACCAACGCTGTGAAAAAAGGCATTTTTTCCATCTAAGCTTGGTTAGTTTTTACAGTTATGTTTATAATACAATCTGATTTTAGTCCCCTCAGCCAAGCACGGATCATCAAAAAAAGAATCGTAACCAAATAATGATTCAAACGGTAAACAAAGTCCAGTTCCAAAGCTGAATGTCAGACACTTTAGCAGATGAAGGCACTGAAAACATGTATTTGATCAAATCTTCTTTAAACTGACAGTGGATCCATTCCTCATTTCTCCAGCATCACAGATTCATTACAGATTATGAAGACGTACATTTCTGATTGATGAGGCAAAAAGCTGGTGAGGCGAAGACAAACGTCCCCTTTGGTGCTGGACACTATCTGTCCTGGTTGTCTGCTCTGAGGCCAGAGTCCGAGGCGTCTTCTGAGGGAGTGTCTAAGACAGGATTGACAAACCCTTCGAACTCAGCGTCTGCGCTGTCCTCTGGGTGAGTACTCACAAAGTCGTTCTCCCACTCCAGAGCGTTGGAGTCCTCAGAGGCCGAGGTCGGCCCACTGTTCACCTGTTTGCTGCCCGGTCTCAGAGCCGCCCGCAAGATGTCCTCCTCAGTGCGAGAACGCTCCCAGGCCGGCAGTGCCCGGTTGATCCCTGTGAAGGAAGGACAATTTTTTTTTTTAACTCAAGCGCCTTTTGGAACAATTCTTAAGGTTTAATATACACATTTAATTTGCCCTTGAATCAAAAATGAAGGAAGTTAAGTAGCACAGACTGAAAAAAAATTCATAATTTACTTCAAGTGAATGAAACTTTTCACATTGCTCCAGCTAATAACCAAAAAATAATCTTCCCATCTGCCACTTGCCTTATTAACAATGCCAGTTCCCTAAAGCAGGCATCCCCAACCTCGGTCCTCGAGGCCCCCTGTCCTGCAGGTTTTACAGGTTTCCTTGCTCCAGCACAGCTGATTTTAATTGAAAGCTGATTAACAGGCTTTTGGTCTACTGCAATCATTATAATCAGTGTGCTAAAGCAGGGAAACCTCTAAAACCTGCAGGACAGCGGGCCTCGAGGACCGAGATTGGGGATGCCTGCCCTAAAGGACACGTAAAGGAATTTCCAGGAACTAATTTCCTTAATTTGAATTTGAGGAATCAGTTATATTAAAAAGGTACAGTGAAGGATTCACGACTTTTTTAAAAGACCCACAGTTTCAACTTTAAAAAATAATTGCGGGCGTGCAGGTGACGCAGTGGTTAGTATGCATGACCTGTGTCAGAGGCTTTCGTCCTCAATGCAGCTAACCCGGGTTTGAATCCGGCCTGTGGTCCTTTTCCGCATGTCTCGCCCCCTATCTCATACCCCCCTTCCTTCCAGTCTACTTTTGCCTACTAATTGCACATGCACAACCCTGTAGCCACTCCTGAAAGGGAACGCCTATTATAGCAAGCGAGATCATGCAAAAGCTAATTTCTCCTTGTGCATGCTCTGTTTAAAAGTTGCTGTTTGCATCACTTATACAAGCTTACTTTCAAAAAGAAGATTTTCAATTTTTCCACGATTTCAGACCCGCTGCCGGTACGTGAAAATGGGGATGAGCATGAAGGACAGCCTTACATAAAGATATCACCAGAATGACTGACAATTACGAGAAACTCTAATTTAGATGATCCAACTGCAAAAAGAACATCCTCCATTATACCTTTAAATTCAAGGACCATGTGCAGCAACAATTACCTCCTGCTACCACTTATCGTATCATCTGTAGCTATGTCTACAGGGACAGAGGTCCTCTAAATAAACAGCTGATCAGCAGATGTGTCCTCTAAACATCTCGGTCAGAACATTCTGATCAGATTCTGCAGAATTTGAATGAAATCTCAATAAGTTGTTGCTGATTTTGTACAGTTTCTACCTTAGTTACTTAAATAACAAGCTGCTGCTCATTTTGCAGATCTCTGGTTTTGCTGCCATTTTTCTAAATCCACCACTGTAAAAATGTCCACAGCTGTATATTGATTATTTAGTCTTCGGGTGACCGCACAGTATTTATATTTGTAAAAAATATTGTACAGTACGGTATTTTGGTTATTTTTAAACTCTGTTACTTATTCTGTTATTTTTATAAGCTTTTAATGTCCACATTGTGTGATCACTTTTGCTGTAATGCCTTTGCAGCTGTAACACCACAAATTGCCCATTGTGGGTCAATGAGAGTGATCAGCCACAATCTTCCCTGCATGCCTGTACGCCTCCAGGACTCTGAGGCGTGCAGGGAAGATGGTGGCCAATCCCTCACCCCTCTCTACTAACTATTTCAGTCAGTTCCCTCTTGTGGGAGGCTGCGGTCTGTCAGGACCAAAACCTCACGCCACAAGAACAGTTTCTCCCCATACGCTACCAGGCTTATAAACAAGGCCCAGAGACCCGGTAACACTGACGATGCCTCTCCCCCGTTCAGGACGCTACACCAACGTAGCATCTCCAGACCTTCTTAATGCACAGCCTACTGTGTATATAGTATATAGCTATATACTATACATTATATTTAGTATATTGTGTGTTTATATTGTATATAACTATATCAGCCTGTATTGTGTATACATACATATATACATACATATAGATAGACAAATGCAGACAAAAATTTGATATATATATACACACACACACACATATATATATATATATATACACACACACACACACATATACACACTCACACATATCTATATATCTCTATCTCTCTCTCTCTCTCTATATATATATATATATATATATCTATATATGTATATCTATAATATATATCTATATATCTATATCTATCTATATCTATGTATATATATCTATGTATATCTATATCTCTCTCTCTATATATATAATTTGTCTGCACCATCAAAGCCAAGTCAAATTCCCTGTAAGTGCAAACCTATAAAAAATATAAACTTGATTCTGATTCTAAAGGGATTTTCTATTCTACTCGAAATTGTAATCCAACTGAGGTGTTGGTTTATGGCGACTGATAATCTGCTCAGCATGCATATAAACACTTGCTTTTCTGTCACAGTTGCTAGTATCCAGAAGCCTCCTTAAGATCAGATAATGTATAATCCAGGGCTCAAACTGTTGTTGATCATTTTAAGGTGTTTAATTTGTGTTTATTCCCATGAAACATTTCACCTTTAACTTATTTTTATTCATTTCATTGAATTATTTCTCAACTTCATGTTATGTCCCTGTTTGCATTTGTTATTAACAGGATTTTTCCTTTTTCCGCGATGTTCTGTTAGGAGGCTCTGGGGAGGATTCATTGCTGTAGATATGTTTAATCAATATATTTTTTCACCAACTGACTTTTTGATAGTTCTGTGGTATTGCCAGCAGATGGCGCCACTTTTCTTTGAGCCCAGTGCTGGAATTCTATTTAGGCTCAAAAAGGATCTAAACTCAATCATGATGGATGCTTTGTTATATAGCCTTATTTTATCATGATAACATTTTTCTTTTTGGGTCTTTCTGTACAGATGAGTAATTTGACTCGGTAGCTTAAATGTATAACTTTAGTAATTAGGATTTGTGTGCAATTCCATTGAGAATTTTCTCCCTGCAACATCTCTGAATATGTTAAATTTGCCCATGTGGGAAAATAATATAGTAACTGGCTCAGGGAGACCAGATAGGGCATTTCTCCCCCTATAGTTTATATGGAATAAAAAAATATTACCATATTAAAAATAAGCAGATTAAGATACAATGAAGAAAAAGTTGTTATAACGACAACCAGAAATCCCCATAATTAAGGGAAGAGGTCCCTGAACATTTAAAAGTAATGTTTGAATATAATGTCTGGTAATTTAGACTACCTTGTTTGTACCACACAGATTTATCTTAGTAAATCTAATATTAACAAAACATCACTGATAGAAATTTTATGAGAATTCTATCAAATATAAGCAGCAGATTAAAAATCTCTCACCTTCCTCATCCTCCCACTCCAAATCGAGTGAGGTCCCATCATCGTTGGTGGAGCGGGTCTTAGTGGTGAAATCCCAGCTGTACTCGGTGTTGGGAGTCAATGCGTTTGTTTCAGAGGGAAGTCCTGCAAACGCACAGGCAACACTTAAATGCTGCGTTTCTTTTCTGAAATCCACCGAGTCTTGAAACAGAGATCCAAACTTTTCTTTGCACATTCGGAGTTTGAATCGATAGAAACATGTCACTCACTGTTGCTCCTGAAGGCATCCGACTGAGCTTTAACATTCTGGAGGTAGACGTCGAAATCCTCCCCAGAGTTTTGCCTGTAAAATGGCAGGTAGACAATTACCATGAGATGACAGGAAGCAACAGACAATTAGCTGTTAATGGAAATGTCTGAGTAGAAGTCCGGCTTTGTAAACGTGGATCAATAATGTTGATAAATGTAGGATTTAAATACAAGGTTAGAAATCATTTGGAGAAACCTTTACAAAAATTCAAGTACAACTCTACAACCAATGATAAAGCTGTTACACTCCCCACCAGCCGGTGGCGGTAGAGTAGCTAAAGCCGGGCTTCCACTGTGCGATTTTTTGCCCTTTTCGGGCCGACTTTCCACTTGCTCGAAAATTTTTCGATCGGGCTGACTTTCAGCCTGATCGTGTGTCATGCGGTATACAGGGGCTAACGACGGGCGATCAGCCTCTCATGACCACTTCCCAATCAGGAATCGTGAGAAAATATAACATGTTTGATTTTAAATCAATAGTAGTCACATTTGTTCAGCCATGTCTTTGTCCAAATACGTCGTTGTCTTTTCTTTTTAGGGCTTGAAGCAAAAAATTGCACAAATTGCCAAGGCAGCGTGTTTCTCTCTGGAGAGCTTCATATTCCTCTTCTACTGGTTTGGCTTCGGAATAGACGAATCTGAGTAGCGCCATCTCACTGCAGAGCTGAGTCTGACGTGGTTTTTAGACGTACAGTGTTAGCAGGTAGATCGCTTTAGAGCTTCGGGTCGCACAGTGTGAGAACATACATCGTGAGCTGTGAACTCACACTGTACAATGAAACCGCAGGGTTTCGTTGTACAGTCTGAGAACTTTCTGTCTGAGAACTTTCAACGGAACATGATGCTCGTTTCACAACCCGATCCGTCTCATCCGTACCATCAGCTCATTTGCACCTGCGCAACCATATATACATCAGTGTTTTCATAAATAATGTAATTATGGTACTAAAAGTACTTATTTTTATCCTTAACTCACTAAAGAATGCTAATACAGATCTTTAAAACAGGTTTTATTACTTTTCTGAGAGAATTTTGATGCTTTTTACAGTCCAGCAAAACCAAATGACTAAACCATGTTTATCTGCATTTTAGCTGTTTCTTTCTTTAGGTTACACACTATATACTGTAATGTTAACAAGAAAGGAAAAAATAAAACTCAAAGAGTATAGCGTTGATCCCAGTCGCCCAGACGACTGATAATCTAAAGGGTTTTAATACATTTATTTTTCTCAGGAAATACATTATTAACACATTATAGTTTGGTACACTTACTATTTTTCGGGAGGGAAAAACATAATTTATTAATACTATTATTACTAATAAATTATTATCATCTAATTTACAAAATAAAAAGAGCAAATGAGCTGATGGTATGGATCGGGTTGTGACACGTTGAAAGCAATATTTAGCAAGATATTTGATTGATGGTTTTGTTGTTTTCCTCTTCTTGTTTAATGGTAGTTGGAACAACCTTAAGGTGCATTACTGCCACCAACTAGTAAGCAGTCACACAGCTTCACCTCGGTTCTTTTAGATCTATATATGAAAAATTAGGATTTGAACTCGGAAAATTGAGTTCTGTACCTTTAAATGTGAGTTTTGTAGTTGCATTTTTGCAAAGCTGTAACTTTGTAACTTGTAATCTCACAGACGAAAGATCTAATGTTACATGTATGTATATAAAAAAATGTTAATCCCTTTATTAAAATTAACTCTGCATTTCACTCATCCCAGTGTGCTGCCATTGTGCAGCGCCCAGGGAGCAGAGATGGGTTAAAGTCTTGCTTAGGAACCCAGAGTCCAGGCTGCGGGGATCAAACCGGGTACTTGCAACCTTCTCAGAGCACAAGCGCACTTCTCTAACCATTGGCCAGGATACACATAGTATAACTCTTTTTTTCAGTAACACCGCATGTGAAGTGTGAAACTGTAGAGCACAGTCTCTTATTTCAATGTCACAATAAATTGCCCTTTTAAAAGTCTTTTAAAAGTCCATTATTGCTATGGATGATTATTGTCAAATAATTCCCTTTTTACCCCCAGATCCTCTGCTGAACCTTGTGATCACACTGCACTTGATCTTGCCCTCAGTTTCCTAGCTTTCTAGGCAGCAGCAGAACTTCAGTAACTCACTTTCTCTGCTGTGTTTCAGCGCTGGAGCCGTCAGCTTTCCCTCGTGTCCTCTGGGCGGACAGCTGCAAACGCAAAACAACACAAATACCTCAATACTGGCAGAATAAAAGCAGGATTCATCAGTCTGAATAGGCTTCAGAATGTGGGAGTTCTGGAGGGAACATGTGAGCAGAGCCAGAGAATAAAAAACAGAACACTTCACACTGATGCTTTCCCACTCAGTTTCATTCTTGCAAACAAGTTGAACAACTTCAGACTTGGAAAAAGTAAGGAAAGCAATAAAAAGAACAGGAAAAATGCAGCTTTAGCAGTCCTAAATGAATGGAAAGGAAACCATGGAGCTGCAGTTCCTCGCTGCTAATTAGGGATGCACGCTATATGCACATTAATGTCAGTATCAGATGGATCTGGATCGTCCAAAGACTAATGCTGGGCCGATATATGAACTATTTTTCATCTCCATTTAAATGCTGCTGGTTTTGTTTCAGGAGGAAGGGAGTCAGGGAGGGGGGACCTGTCATGTGACAGGGGTTGTGATGCAGTGTGGGCTATAAGCCGAAGCAGGAAGTGATGTCAACACTGTCGTTGGCCTTTCATGATGTCAAAAGGTTAGAGATATACCGTATTTTCCGGAATATAAGCCGCTTATAAGAAGCTGCATGCAGCAGCTTTTCTGTGGATTTTTCCTAACCGCCAGAGACGGAAGTCAAAGTTGGAAATGAAAGAATAACAGGCTAATTTTCATTTAGCAAAAGAACATGCTAGCAGCAGGCACCATTTAAAACAAATGTTCCGTATTCACACATTTTGACATTTATTTGCTTTATTAAAGCTGCTGAACCAATGAAGAGACTGGGCTCAACTCCTGCAGAGCTGAAATAAAGAACTAATGACGCGCTATCTTTCAATAGAAGCTCCTACTTCTGCGAGCAACAAGCTAACAGAAGCTAGCATTCTTCTTCTTCCGTAGTGCAGGTGTTATATGTAGAGCTCCCCCTACAGGTTTGGTGGGAGACAGTTGAGCTTATAGCCCGTTGCACATCATATATGTACGTTTCCAGGTTTTTCAAAAAAACTTAGTGGGCACGGCTTATAGTGAGGTGCGCTCTATAGTCCGGAAAATACGGTATATATCTGTACATTAAATCTTATTATCAGCCATGACAGTTGATATTGGTATCGGCCTAGATTTTCATATAGATTCATCTCTATTGCGGCACAAATGAAAGCAAAAAGTTTTTTTTATCTGGAAAAAGTTAAGAAGTCAATTATTTATCCATCTAATACCAACTTTTTGAAAAGATTGGTAAGATTTAAATACTGCAAACAGGCAAATAACTAATTTAACCGTAGCGGCTTTGTGTAATAACAGGGTTTATACAGGAATGAGAAACTCTTAATTTTATGCTTTTTAATGGTCTTAGAAATAATTGGCTATATATAACACAGCAAAATCCTTCGTCATCTTTACCATCGACAGGCTGCAGTCATGGGCAGAATTCCTCGTTTTTCAGGCACTTTTGTTGAAATGTGCATTTTCCCCATTCTCTAGCTTTGGCTTTACAATCCACCAGAAGCAGTTCCGCGCAAACACACGGGGCCAGTTATATCTAATATAATATAACTGAAGCAATTGTTTTTTTGTTTTAAATAAAGCATTTTAAATGCCACAATAATCACATTTAATTAATGTTAATGCCAATTCAGGCCTTAATTGAAAAAATTATAATTTAATGACTTAATGTTTTTTAATGACCCATGGAAACCCTGAATAACCAAGCTGATGAGGACAAAACACAAACAGCAAAAACATAAACAAAAAGGAGGAGGACTTTAATGGCCCTCATAGAGGGACGCCAGGTTAGAGGAGATTGGCCCCGCAGTAAGGTAAGCTAGCAGAAGGGAGCGCTCAGTGCCGCCTCACCTCCTTCATTTTTCGTTCACGAGCCAGCCTGGCGGCCTCGCGCTGGGCAGCATTTCTAGCCTCCTCTTCTAGCCTTAACTTCTCCTCTTGTTCCTCTAACTGAACAGAAATAAACAAATTAAAAACAAAACAGAAAGTTACAAAACAGAAAATAAAGCAATGCTGCAAATGAAAAGAAGCCAAAACGGGACTAAAGGCATGAAATCAAATAATGGGAGCTGGAATATAAAAAAAAAAAAAATCAAAGAACTAAAATGTCTCACCTCTGCTTGCAGCTTTTGGTCGATCAGGACTTGTTTGTCTGAGATAGCGGCGTAGCGTTGCTCTTTGAGGTGACTCAGTTCATCTTCATTGATGGGCCTAAATATAAAACAGGACGACAATGATGCCTTAAAATATGGAGGACAGCTGCTGAGCCGTTAGGTTCAACCCTGAATTCTTACCTGGGGCACGGCTGTGGGCTCTCAGCCTGCAATGCAGCAAACAATACATTTAGTTAGTTTTTATAAAACAGAGTAAAAACAAATTATCTGCTCCAATTCATGTCCTTATTTTTCTTTATCATAAAATAAGGATCACATTTATGGGGAGATTTTTGGTCCATTATTGGATGCAAAGAACAGGTTCCATAAATAAAAAGAAAAAAAAGTTTTGAGGCTAATTTTGCTGTTTTCTCACATTTGGTGTTCTTTTTAAAATGTAATTTTTCCAATTTTATTTTTCAAAGTAAATTTAATAGAATTTTCCTGTTTAGTTTTCACGGATCACATTCTTTCCACTGGAGTGTGAAGAAAAGACAAATTTCTACTTGTCCGTATCGTCATTAGCATTTTTTTTGATTAGTCAAGAGCAATTGTTTGGATTGGAGGTGAAGTAATCTGTAAAACGCAACTTAAAAGAATCCAATTCATAAAACTCAATCTGAAGAAAAAAATATATATATATAGAAAATACAAAAGGTAGATTTGAAACTATGAAATCTAAAGAAATTGTAAAAAAAAAAAAAAATCTTAAAAGTAAGATAAAATCTAAAACAAATGTGGAAAGAGAAAATGGATAAATAAAATAAAAGGAAACAGCATAAGACGTAAGACGTTTTTTTGATGTTTAATTTCTGGATTGCAATTTCATCTAACATTCATTAAAATTTAAAAATTTTTTAAAAATTTTGCTGTTTCTTGCAACAATAATGGAACAAAAATCACTCCATATCCAACAAAGAGGTCTGATGATGATGCGAAAGTAAAAAGTCTTCTCGGGCGTCCTGCGCTGTCCTGCTTTCAGTGACGTCTCCCCATGTAGCTTTAACTCTCATACACAAACATCTAAAGGTAGAGTATTATTCCACAATGCAAACCTGCCATTACTATCACAAAACACACACACACACACACACACACAAAAACTGTGGCAAAGTTGAAAAACTTTACACTCTTAAAATAAAGTGTAACACAAATTAATTTTTTTTTTTTTTTTGCAGTTTTTCTCCTGCTTTACAGTCCAGGCAGTTGCCATCAGACATCTGAGCTCTACAGAAGAGTGTCAAGAAGAAAAAGACAAGTCACATGAAGGTGGACACAGCAAGCAATGAAACCTTCTGGGACGCATGAAAACCTCTGAGTGACTGAAAACACTGCAGGTCATTCTGAAGCATGGCTGTTAGGAATATTGAAATAGTTCTGCACAGTATACATACTAAAGACAAGTGTTATCATCTTTTTGCTAATATTAATTTGAGATTTCTGGATTATTTACACCTTAAAATAAAAGAACCTCCTCCAAGCTTAAATCTTTGTCAAATTTAGTTAAAATTGTTTTTTTTATATGCACACTTGGTCAGCCTCCATTTTGGAAAATCGATGATCAGCCGATAACTGGATGTGAAACCAATCGACTGATCTCATCTAGCTCTGCACAGGTCTAAAAATCCCCCACAGGTAATGCTCTAAACTTTGTATTTATTTTTCAGAGCACCACCTAATGGACAGTAAAATAGAATGGAGATCCTGAAGGTGTGTTATAATCTCATAACAACTGATGGTGTCAGTTATAAACTAAGAGAAATTTACATCAGTCAAAATGGGCTTTTTAAAGATCAGTGTTCGGCTGTGGTCCTGTTGAGAAAGCATGTTCCAACGTAAAACATGTTAATAAAATTATTTTTTTATGCCTTTAATCAATTTGTAATTTTGTAATCGCCGTAGCAAGAAAATATGGTATACAGTATTGAATATTTTCCAGGGTATCGTTATTATTCAAATTTCCTCATCAGGACAACTTTACCCTGACAGGGTCGGAGTTGATGGGAAGAAACATGGAGCTAAATCAGAGAAAACCCGGAAACTACGCCTGTTTTCAAGCCTGAACATAAAGCCAGGTATGAATGCATGCAAGAAAACACATTTCATTAAACAATAAGTGATATTGTTTAAGTCCAAACATCCATGTTATCTTCATGCCAGCGTGGTAAAAAAAAACTGTAAATCATGTCAAAGACTCCACATCACACTGCTAAGAGTTTTTTGCACCATGTTTTTTTTCCCTCCCTTTTCTCCCACACTGTTTACATTTGATAACTGCTGCACTTTATGGATTTGAAATGTTCATTTACTGTACTTGACGGAATTTTGTTTTGTATACACCCTGTGTGTACAAAATGACAATAAAAGTTGTTTAAGTCTAAAACATCTGGTCACCTCTAGTTAACATCCCAGCATAATATTGTGCTAGACTGAGCTAGTATAAAGTCCAGTCCTAAATCTGACAGAGAATCTACAGCCTTAAATGGATCCCTATCCGATCGGCCCAGAGAAATAATGGGAAAAAGATTTTATTCCATGGAAGTTCAAAGCTAGCAGAGACCTAAACCAAAACACCCAAAGTTGGAACTGAAAAGGAGTAAATTAAGGCTGAATTAATTAATTAGATAAATCGATTATGAAATTATCATCAACTAATTTATTAATCATTCATTCCTTAAATGGAGTATAGAGACTGTAAAACGTGCCTTTAGCTGACAGAGCGGCCCTCTTAAAGCAGTAATTATACCAAAATTGTAAAAAAACAAAAACATTTTGCATTTAAGATAAAAAACATTTTAATTTGTCAATATGCTCTATTCAGAACTACTTAAGTGGAAAAGTTTTAGTTTCTGCTACTTTAATTTTGTAAATATTTGTCTTAGCTATCCGATTATTAATCAATTAATAAAAAATAATAAAAAATAATCGACAGATTAATCAATTTGCTAAATAATCGTTTGTTGCAGCCCTAGAGTCAATACTACAAACATTTCTGTTTATTATATGTAAAACACATTTTATTGATATTTCTCCAAACTTTTTCCTCCGAAAATGAATAAAAGTTTGTTAGGGAGGCAAACTATGTTAAAAAAGGTTGGAAAGGGAAGGAAATTCTTCTGGGAAATCACATTATCAGATACTAAGAACTAAATCGAAACAAACAAAAATTAAATCAACTCACCTCATCGCTCTCTACCAGATTTTCAAACTAGAAGAATAAAAGAAACAATAAAAGTAAAGTTGCATTAAATATTTACGACTGAAAGGAATCAGCGACACTGACAGGTCCTACCTCTATTGTATAATGCTCTCCAGTAGCAGTACTTCTGAAGTATTTTGACCTGAAACACATTTAGAGACAACATCAATTCAATTCAGTTTATTTATATAGCACCAATTCACAACACGTCATCTCAAGGCACTCTACAGTTCACCAGATCATCCAGTCAGAATGATTCAAAGTTTTCTATCTAAGGAAAACCAGTTGATTGCATCGACTCATTGATTCAAATGCAATCCCTCACTCTAAGCATGCTTGTAGCAACAGTGGAGAGGAAAAACGCCCTTTAACAGGAAGAAACCTCCAGCAGAACCAGGCTCAGTGTGAGCGGCCATCTGCCGAGGCGACTGGGGTTCAAGGAGACAGAAGCAGAGATACAAAAAGCAGCTGTAAAAGGCGGCCCCGTCCAGGACATCATAGAGTTATTTTGTTTATCTTAGGCCTTTAATAAAGTTGGATAAAGTCACATTGACTAAACATTTCTTCCATTACTCCAGTGAGATGTCTTCATTATGAGGTGATGGGATCTCCAGGTAGAGGCTTCCTAGCAGACTGTGCAACAGTGAAATATTAATAAACATACAGTAATGAAGGACTGGCTGGAGGGGAGGGAGGGCAGGTTACTCCCAGAAGGTTGACAGTCATGGTGTTTGCTTTAGAGGTGAAATAAAGGGAAAAATATGATCCAGACTGAAGGAAATAAAGCACCTTCAAATCCATCTGAGGGGAACCTTCTGATCCCCACTGTGTACTCAAGCTGTCAACAATAGGGGTGGGGTCTTTATTCCTCCAGAGACCAACCGACTAGCTGCAGGTTGAGACCCAAAACATTTACTGACCCGTTTAAATAAACATCTGATCCAATCAGGCCACTACTGTAAAGCCTTCACCCACATTCTGCGGTGTCACTTATCGGGCTCAGCTATCAGTGACCGGCCGGCCGGCCGGATACAGCGGGTCAGCTTCCAGCCTAGTTAGCTCAGCCTGCTAACGGCTCCTTTACCTACCCGCCTCCTCTCTGGATCCTGTTTGCTTCCTTCCTGAAGAGGCCCACGCAGAAAGCCCAGCAGTTCCCCATCTCATTGTCAGCGATCCCCGCTCTCTGGCTGCTCTGCTGAAAGCTGCATCACAGAGACATCATCATCATCACAATCATCATCATCATCATCATCATCTCCAGTCCTCAGATCAGACCACTTCCTGGTCCTCCTCCTTTTTCTTCTTCTTTTGAGGTTTTATGGCGGTTGTCAAACTAGTTAAAGTTTATTACCGCCACCAACTGACAAGGAGTTAAATAAAGACTAAAGAAACAGGAAACAAGACACACACACCCTCACACGCACAAAAATAAATTAATAGATTTTTTTTAACTTTCCAAACTATTTAATTTTCCCCAACATTTTTAATGCTTTATTGGCAATTCCATGTAACATTACAGAATAAATGAAATATCAAGCATAGATATACAACAGTTGGTGAAAGAATAACTTTAAGAAAGACAAGACATAGAAGTTAAGAAATAATAAATAAATAAATAAAAAAAATAAATAAATGAAATAAACATAATAAAATTATGCCCTCGTCCTTCTTCTCTGGCTGCTATGCTAACACCATGGCCAAATAGGATACAGCGCCATCTACTGTCCCAGAAAGGTTATTTCCTCTCCTTTCCCTTCATTTTCTTCTTCTTGGCATTATTAGCGGTGGCATCATCTTAGGGGTTTGGTTTGATGAGCAAATGACATGGAATATACACATTCAAAAAGTTTTAGACAAATGCAAGAAAGTATTAAATATTATGAGATGCTTAGTTGGTAAGGAGTGGGGAGCACATACAATAGCACTAAATAATATAAATACAGGATGAATTAGATCAGTAACAGATTATGGAAGCACTGTTTATAGACAAATCAACAGAAACTGGATCGCATTCAGTATGAAGCATTGAGATTATGTACAGGAGCAATTAAAACTACTCCAACAGCAGCCTTATTGGTAGAAATGGCAGAAATCCCACTTGCATTTAGAAGACAGCAAATAACATAAAATTATTGGGCTAATTTAAAAGGTCATAGAAAGGATCATCCAACTCTGCAGGTAATTCAACGCTGTTGGGAAAAAGAAGCAAAAGATATAAGAAGTTTTGGCTGGATTGTGCTGGAAAAATTAACAGAATTCAAAATAGATGAGATTAATATAAGCTAAAAAGTTCCATTATCAGTTATAAACAGAGATGGGAAGTAACGAAGTACAAATACTTCGTTACTGTACTCAAGTAGATTTTTCTAATATTTTTACTTTACTTTACTACTTATTTTTATGGTGACTTTTTACTTCTACTCCTTACATTTTTACACAAATATCTGTACTTTGTACTCCTTACATTTTAAAAAATTGGCTCGTTACTTTAGTTTTG
>NW_015150736.1:250918-255214 GCF_000732505.1 Cyprinodon variegatus
AGTATTTTTTAACACAAGTATCTGTACTTTTACTCAAGTACGGAAAGTGAGTACTTTTGCCATCTCTGGTTATATAACCATGGATGATTCCAGATGTTAATGTAGATTTTACTTTGTTGAAAAGAAGAAAGGATAAGGAATTCATATTAAACTCATATATAGTACAGGAATATATGAACAAATTATATAGTTATGTAAAAATTTATACAGATGGTTCTAAAAATATAAAAAATCAAATAGGAGTAGCTTTCATAATAGCAGAATTCAATTTTGAGATTAATAACAGAATAAGTAATGGACTTTCAGTTTATACAGGACGAATTATTGCAATATTTTTAGCTATTCAAAGGGTTGAAGAAGTTAAACCATTAAAATCAGTTATTTGTTCAGTTTCTAGTTCATCCTTAATTAGTTTGCAGTATAATCACTCAAAAAGTTACACAGATATTTTTAAAGAAATTCAACAGACACTACATAGAATAAATATGATGGGTTTAATAATACATCTTGTATGGATACCAGCACATTATGGGGTTAAAGAAATGAGCAGGTCGATAAGGCAGCAAAAGACGCTGTTAGAGGTTTGTCAGTGGATTTAATTATTCATTTTAGTAAATCGGATGTTAAAATGTAAATTAACCATAATGAAGGACAAATGGCAAAAGGAATGAGATAAAGGAAAAAAGGACGTTGGTTTTATAAATTTCAAAAGAAAACAGGAGAAATAAGAAGAACAGGAAACACAAGAAGAGAAGAAACAATTATTTCTCGATTGAGATTTGGTCACACTGGATTAAACAGTACTCCGTTTATCTTAGACAAACACAGGGATGGTAAATGTGAATATTGTTGGGTAGATGAAACAGTTGAACACGTAATGTACTGTAATAAATATGAGGAGGAGAGAGCAATTAATTCAAAATCTTTTTTTTAAAATTTAATTTAAGTAATGTAAAGGTGAAATTAGATTTATTTGAATTATTCAGAAGTTATTCAGACAGTAACATTTACAAAATAATATTTCGATATCTAAAAATAACACATTTGTATAACAGAATTCAGCTCCTGAGAGTCATTCTGGTTCACACTCCATTCCAGTAGAAGGTGGATCTGCTGTTTGCCAACTGCCAAAAAAATTATTTAAAGAAGAAGACAATGTTTATCACCATCTACTGTGCTGGAGTGTGGACTAAATTCATAGCTAATTCATATTTCTGTAAATAAACTCTTCCCTAAGAAATATTTTTTATTTCATGTTTCATTCATGTTTTTCCTTTTTTTTTTATTTTTTATAACTGTGTCCTGTCAGGCAATGTGGCAATAAGAATAATTGTCTTGATGCCAAAAAGAGCCCAAAAGATTTTACTTTCACATTCATACTTTCATTCATGTTTTTCCAGCGAAATCTTTAGTGAAAAATTAGTCCAATTAAATATAGCTAGTTATAATAACAGGCGGTTGAGGACAGGGACTCCGATCCCTGTTATGGCTCCTTTTCTAAAATCTGATGCTACAAAAAATTTAGAAAAGTATAAGTGAATTTTTCTTAATAAAATGTTATTTTACTTTGAATTAAGCATATAGGTAAAACTATTTGCCAATAAAAAAATATAATTTAGCATTTCAAATGAGAAAAAAAAAAATTCCAATATGTCATTTTAAGTTCGTAATATGCCATTACTTAGTTTAACGGCAAAATTACTCATTCCTTTGGCAGATAATTGTATTAATCTGCTTAAATTATCAATGAATACACTTAAGTAAAGACATATTTAAGTGTTTTTAGATTTATGGTCAAATCTTATTTCTTTATCTGTCCAATAGAATTGTAAAAAACAAATGGACCCTTTTATAAAGTTTCATTTGGAAGAACAAGTCTACTATTTAAAAAGGGATAAACTCTGTAACCAGAATGCAAATTATGGGTTAAAGGTCCTCTTGACTTTTGCTCCAAATAATATTGATAATATCTATAGAAATACATTGGATATCACCAACAGTAAAAAAGAAAATAAACTTACTGAATACAATCCCAAAATATATATTCAACCAAACTGGAGAACTGGATTTTCTGTTGACTGTAAAAGTAGAAAACTATCAGATAAAATAAAATAAAAAGTCCTGCTGGTCTCAATAAACCAAAGTTTGTAAGACAAAACCAGTTAGTGTACACATTCTGTTATATAATCACCAAATACAGATGATCCAAAGTATAATTTGTTGTTACTTTTATTTATTCAGTCATTTATCAAACAGCGTCATCAGGAAAATTATCGACAGACAGAACAACAATGCCTGTATTCGTGTACGCCCTTCACATCAAACTACAACCCATTTACAATATAAGATAGGACACAATAAAAAAAACAAAAAACTTAACACTATTGTTAGGATTCCAGTTTGTGGGGCTTCTTTTTTTTTATACTTTGTATTCTTCTTCTTCTTTTTTCCTACTGTACTGTGATGCAACGCTGCAATTTCCCCACTGTGGGACAAATAAAGGATTATCTTATCTTATCTTATCTTTACGTTCTTTTGCAGTTTCACCAATGCACCCACTAGATGGTGCCATTGTCCTCTGCTGGTCTGGAGGGTATTCCTGTTCTTCTCACCTCACACCTGCAGCCTATTGGGTCATCAGTCCCTAAGGAGTATTTAAGTAGCAGACTGTCTTCACTTCCTCACCAGACTGTTTGCCAGTATTGGGTGCTCTAGCCCCTCTGAGTTTGCTGAATCAACTTTGAGTCTAAATGTCTTCAGAGCTCCTCAGTCCTAACCTTATTTTGTCTTTGATTCTCCGGCAGGATTTTCCAGATCCTTTGGATAAGCTAGCCCTTCAAGTCTGGAAGGGAAACACTCGTCACACTGAGAAAAGGAGTAAGGTCTCCTCATCTGAACGCTTGAGTCCTTCAGGAAACAAGAGTCATTCTGCTAAGTTGCTCCTCAGGATTCCCATAGTCTGCCTGTCCGCCCTCCAACAAAACCAAGCCATCTACAGACCAAGCCTCCACAAACGGGATCTCAGAAAACCTCCCCAACTACCACAGTAAGTCCAAGAAACCTAGTATTCAGACCTTTGGCAAGTTTTCCCACAGTCCTTGAACTGTGATGTCCTCCTAGAGCTTCCGCTTCTGGTTCACCAGACCGCTGGAACCGTCCCCAAGCTGGAGAACTGTTTTACCTATCTGTGTACAGTTCCTGACAATAAACTGTTAAATCTTTTTAGGTCTCTGTGAAGTGCTTCTGCATGTGGGTCAAACAAATTAGACCCATCATGACAACTACTGAAATACACAAACTGATAAGCAGAGCTACGAAATAAGGGAAAAACAAACAAAAAAAACTCATCCCAGATTCAGTTTAACATATAAACATATACAACTTGTAGCCCTCAAATATCGCCTCTTATCTATTTTCGAAGAGCAAATGAATTATATTCATAGATCTATGCCTGTGGCATTCCTCAACTCCAACAGAATTACACCTCGTACAGTACATAAGGAGAGCGGGGCACCGGCGTGCCACTTACTGGTAAGGAGGAAATAAAGTTTTATCTATCAAATCAAATTAAACTTTATTTCTAAATCACCTTAATATATTTAATTAAGGCATGCACCTCCATCTCAGAGGAAACACTAGAACACACTGATGATGAACGTAACGGAATAGTTGTTAATTTTTAAAAGAGAAGAAAGGAGAGTGAATAAATGTGCCAATGAAAGCAAAACATTAAAGGTATTGTGGAGGATCTTTTAAAAGACCTGCCCTCTCCACTTTAAAAATAATGCGTGTGCAAGAGTGTGCACGAGCCCATTCCTCCTCGTGCACGCCCTTGTTCAAAATGTGCTGCTCTCATAGCTAATATGAGCTTACTGTGTCCACATACAACGGGGACTATATAGTTGGCTTTCTAGCAAACTCAGTTAACTGACTATTCAGACAGATAATCACTTCTTTTTGCCCCGTTGGTCACATAACTCCTCCTCTACTGTGCAGTGCCTGCGCCATCTTTGTTATTAGTCGCCACTGTTGGGTAGCGACAGCCTATGGTGACAGTGGGCCGCTTTGACAGCAGATCTCATAATGCTTTGAGAGGAGAGCTCTCCGCGCAAAGCATTCTGGGATATATCTGCCCATTGTTAGGTCTTTCTTTTCTTCTCATACATTTCGTAGACACTTAGGCCCCGTCCACACGAAGTCAAACCCTGGCCTAAACGCACAAATTTTTCACCAAACCAGCCACTAATCCATACGAAGCCGGCGTTTCGGGGGTCTGTAAACGATCTTTTTTTTATT
>NW_015150736.1:255277-260849 GCF_000732505.1 Cyprinodon variegatus
TTATTTCTAAATCACCTTAATATATTTAATTAAGTTAAAACTACTTTCCATAATTAAAAATATTACCAATGGCCATCCAACATAGACTATACATAATAACACTCGTATCCACCCTTCACAAACATACACAGTGAGCACACAGCCAGACCAACAGAGATATTGGCAGACTGAAGAAAAGCTCATAAAAAGGCTGAGAATAGATGAACCAAATTAAGAAACCAGCACCAGGGCAGCGGATCAACTACAGCCACCAGGGGGCCGGCCCCAGGGCCCAGGGGAGGCAGGCACCTCCATCTCAAAGGAAACACTAGAAGACACACTGATGATGAACGTAACGGAATAGTTGTTCATTTTAAAAAGAGAAGAAAGGAGAGTGAATAAATGTGTCAATGAAAGTAACACATTAAAGGTATTGTGGAGGATCTTTTAAAAGACCTGCCCTCTCCACTTTAAAAATAATGCGTGATCAAGAGTGTGCATGAGCCCATTCCTCCTCGTGCATGCCCTTGTTCAAAATGTGCTGCTCTCATAGCTAATATGAGCTTACTGTGTCCACATACAGCAGGGATTATATAGTTGGCTTTCTAGCAAACTCAGTTAACTGACCGTTCAGACAGATGATCACTGCTTTTTGCTCCCCATTGGTCACATCACTCCTCCTTCACTACGCGGTGCCTGCGTCATCCTTATTATTAGTCGCCACTGTCGGATAGCGACAGCCTATGGTGACAGTGGGCCGCTTTGACAGCAGATCTCATAATACTTTGAGAGGAGAGCTCTCCGCGCAAATAATTCTGCCCCTTGTGAGGTCTTTCTTTTCTTCTCATACACTTCTTAGACACTTTTTCTCTTCGACCCTCAGACATTTTTAAAGAACCGTGGTGAAAAGGTGAGCTTCAATGACTAAAACCGTAGCTCTCCACAGATATACGGCTGAAAGTGCGCATTTGCACAAAAAGATAGCTAACGGAACAAGTACGTAGGACGGCCTTATGTAAACCTGAATGATTGACAATTAGGACGACCCCTTATTTAAATGATCCACCTGGAAATAAAAGATCTTCCTCCATACCTTTAATATGAAACATCTGTAAATGAAAATATTAGATATTAAACTGCTTGAGTCTGACAAAACTTCAGGATCATTTTCTAAAGGAAATCCTTTTCCTGTCTCTGCAGAAAAAGTTCCTCTGCATCTCTTTGTCTTTGTTTTGTTACTCCGTGTCGTCAGATGTGGAGAGGAATTCACTGAAGTCATCCTCCGCCGCTGCCTCAACCACTTTGGGGACCTCAGCTCTCCTGACAACAGGCATGTATCTCGGCATCAGCTTCTTCCCCCTCTGTGAAATGGGTAAAAACATCGTCAGGAACTTCAGTTTCATAAATGTTTGTAAGGTTTGTCAAAAGGTAGATTTCATATGACAGCAATATTATTTTGATTATTGGAAAATGAAGAAGTTTAGATATTATTCCGATATAAGGACATACTCTCTTGTTGGAGTCGGCCAAGGATCTCTCCAGATACCTCCTCATCCTTTCCTTTTGTTTCTCTCTCTGCTCCATCAGCTTTTCCTCACGCATCCTGCATCATCGGGTGAGAAAAAAGGGTCTAAACACTGCATGTTGCATTACGTTTGGGGCTGCAAATAAAAATTATGTTTCAAATCAATCTGTTGATTATTTTTTGATTATAAACTCAAACTTAAAGAACAGATTTTTGCTAAATGAAACCAGGTGAAACTAAAACTTTTCAACTTGAGGAGTTCTAGATAGAGCATATTGACAGATTAAGATTTTTATCTACAATGCAAAATATTTGCGGCTGGTCAGTGGAACAGAGAAACCAAACAACCTCTTCACAGATGCATGGCCCAAAACAGAAGATCAACCTCCTCGGGAGAAGACTCTGCGGTCCATCTACACCTTATGGACAAAGAACATTCTTTTGAGGACCAGAATGTTCACATTTTGGAAAAAGAAAATAGGTGGTTTGAGAGGAAGGAAGCCATCTATGTTGAGAAAAAACAACCTTTAAACAGAGGGGGTGGAATCAGGTTTCAGATTTAAAAAACCATAAAATGCAGCGATAGAGTTAATCACTTCTCGCTATCATCGCAGCCCCACCCCCTGTACAGGAGAGAGCAGGACTGATCTTTCAGACTCTTAGACCAGTATGGGGCATTGCAGGCTAGCAAAATAAGCCAAACGACCTCCATTCCAAAGGGGTGGAGCCCTTCTTCCGTTTCAATTTGCACGCTTTCAAAAACAAAAACAAGGTTTTGTTGGGCAACTGTATAAAACCTCAAACTTAACGCTATTCCTGACATTTTGAATTTAAAAAGCTTCTTCAAACTTGGAACAAAGTCCAGTGGATTGTTTTTAGTTTTCTTTTTTGGAATAACTATAACCTGGATGACTGAGAATCTTCACCAGCGAACAGGGGGTAGCACTGCTGCCTTGCAGCCAGAAGGTTCCGGGTTTGACTCCCAGTCCAGGGTCTTTCTGCACGGAGTTTGAATGTTCTCCCTGAGCATGTGTAGGTTCTCTTCGGGTACTCCGGCTTCATCGAAAAGTTGAAAAGCGTGACTGTTGGGTAATTAGCTTCTCTAAATCCTCCTTAGGTGTGAGTGTGTGCGTGCATGGTTGATTTTTTTTTTTTCTTTTCAATTTTGGTATAGTCACTGCTATAAGTGGGTGGCTCCGTCAGCTAAAGGCATGTTTTAGAGTCTTCACACCCCATTTACCGATCCGTCGATTACTAAATTAGTTGAGGATAATTTAAACAATCGATTAATCTGATTAATTGTTTTAGTTTTAATTAGGTTTAAACATCTGTATTCCTACTGGTACGCATCATATTTGCTCAGGGATACCTGTTCCTCTTCTCGCTGTCCTTCAGCTTCTTAACCATCGCCAGTTGTTTTGCAGGCAGGCTTTCCAGATTCTGCAGCAGCGATGAGAGGAAGTTCTCGATGTCTGCCAACTTCTCCAAGGTGCTGAGGTCAGTCCTCCCGTTTCCCACGCAGCTGGCATGAACGTCTGTCACCTTTTCACCCAGTGCTTTCAAAGTTTCATCCTGTAAATCAAACACAACAAAGGATTCACTTAGAGACAAACGAGCAGCTCTAGGTCTGGACTTTTTAACTGCAGGCTATTTATTGTGAAGTAGAAACGACCGTATAAGGTTTGGTTTCAAGACAAAGAGATCAGATAGGCGTAAAACACACCATGATGGCACCGAGGCCTAGGATCAGTGGCGGTTCTAGAACAAATGTACCAGGGGGCCAGGAGGGGACAAGCATTGTTTTCATGGGGTGTCATGCCAAGGTAGTTATTGCTGCGAAAATTTATTTCCCCTGGTCGGGAGCGCACCTGCAGTAGAAAGAGCTGACTGACTTCATTCTGCCTCAATTCCAATGTACTGAACGTGAAATTTGAAAGGTTTTATGTTTATGAAAGATGAGCTTTTCTGTTTTATTCTTCCCTTCACATGTTATAGCAGAATATCACCAGTGAAACTGATTAAAAAACACATAAAACACGAGCGGTCGTGTCGCTGACAGCAGTGTCTACTCCTTTCTCTGACAGCCAACAGCTCCTTGTTCATTTCAACACATTCCTTAAAAAAATGTCTCATTGTTTCACCTTGTCCAAATGTTCTCATCCGATTGAAAACCGTTGTAAACCATATACTTGTAATAAAAATGAAATAGAAAATGGAGTGTACGTGTAAACATTAAAGACTATATCCAGATGGAAAACTACTTTTTCCTATGTCAAATTTAGTACTTAAATCTATATTTGTGTTTTATATTAACATACAATTTCTCTATGTTGTACTATCCTTAATAAACAGTCTTTGTTCTAATATCAAGCGTTTAATTTCATCCCATATTGCATCCCTTTATTAAATAAAAATTAAGATGTTGACGTTATAAGTTCTAAAAGTTTTAATTGGAATGCCATTTGATGCTTTAATGCTTTGATTCCTGTTCAGTTCAATCTATGTTATCCTACCTGAAATTTTAATTTAGAACAATTTTGTATCAAGGCTAAATCTATTTTATTTGTACATTTAAACATATAAAGGAACTTGTGTTTTTTACTTTTACTTAACTGAAGGAGTTCATTCAGTAGTTTTACTGAAGTCATTTAAAAAGAATATCTTCATGCTGCACGGCACTATTACTCTGAAATATGCACTAGTGAGCTGCAGTCTGGATGTAATCATTTAATACGAATAGGGTTAATTGCATATATCAGTCTTCCTTACTTTGTCCTCTGAGCTCAGTTTAAGATGAAGCTGAATCATCTGTTCCAGCTTGGCGCCTCTCTTCTTCTCTCTGTGGATTCTCTGGTTCAGCTCTTTTATCTGCAGGGCTATCTGCTGCTCCTCTTCTTCTCTACAGACACACACAGTAAGTTTGAAATAAAAGTGAAAAAGTGCTGTATAAAAAAATCAACTTTATGGAAACGGGATGAAAAAACAAACAAAAACAATATAAAAACGGAAAGATGATTAAATCTTAATGAATGTTAAAAGCCAATCTGAATAAATGGGTTTTAAGCCTAGCCTTAAAAACGTGAGTAGTGGTACGAACAGGGGCGGTGCCAGGAACTTTAGGTCCCCTGAAAAGATATCCTACTGGGCCCTCTGATAGCCGACCATCAGGCTGGTGGAAAAGTTTTATACCATCAAAAATAAAATAATCCTTTTTTATCATATGTTCGGTTAACACCCCCATATTTGTAAAAAGAAAAAAAAAGTCGACACTTAGAGGAATGAAATTAATTTAGATTTATTTGCTGCAAGAACGAAACTCCAAACATCCAAAGCCCACGACTGTCTTAAACATTTGGACATAAAATTCTCCTAAGAATAATTACCTGAAGTGAAAGTATTAAAGTGAAATGTTATTATTGTCTGTGGCAAAATACAACAAATCTTAGTAAAAAAAAAAAAAAAAAAAAAAATCAAAAAGATAATGGCCAATTGCATTTTTATGATTTATTTAGAATATCATGATCTTTTGAACGAGATGCAAAAATCTGGAAGAGGATTCTGGACCTAGATCTGTAGTACACATCATATACTCTATTCTATTCTATTCTATTCTATTCTATTCTATTCTAATTGATATTTCATGATTTTCATTCCTAAGAAGTAAAAAAAAAAAAATTCCACCGGACTTAGTTTCCTAGTTTGAAGATGTTTCGCTTCCCATCGAGGAAGCTTTTTCCCAATTCAAAATGTCAGAATTAGCGTTTAGTTCGAGGTAGTTATGGGTCCAGCATCGGTGCATGCGTCGGTGCATGCGTCGAGCCCATTGAGCAAAACACTTCATCGGTACTTGTGTCGTTTCAAGAAAGTCATGTGATGTATATAGGAATTGTTTCTAACTGACAAAATAAACTGTGTTTAAAAAGGTATCTGTTGACATGATGCATCTGCTAAAAAAAGTAATCTTTTGCGGTTTATCATTAAAGTCGGGAAGCGGTTGTTCCAATGGTTGTGGCCGGTTTGTCGCAAGCATCTTGCTAACCAGTTAGCAACTTAGTGCTAGTAGGTTCC